>NC_136594.1:5289449-5299449 GCF_910589615.1 Taurulus bubalis | reverse complement strand
AGGACACACAGACATGTCACCTTTACCTGATGACACACAGACATGTCACCTTTACCTGATGACACACAGACATGTCACCTTTACCTGATGACACACACAGACAGACATGTCACCTTTACCTGAGGACACACAGACATGTCACCTTTACCTGATGACACACACAGACAGACATGTCACCTTTACCTGAGGACACACACAGACAGACATGTCACCTTTACCTGAGGACACACAGACATGTCACCTTTACCTGATGACACACACAGACAGACATGTCACCTTTACCTGATGACACACAGACATGTCACCTTTACCTGATGACACACACAGACAGACATGTCACCTTTACCTGAGGACACACACAGACAGACATGTCACCTTTACCTGAGGACACACAGACATGTCACCTTTACCTGAGGACACACACAGACAGACATGTCACCTTTACCTGAGGACACACAGACATGTCACCTTTACCTGATGACACACACAGACAGACATGTCACCTTTACCTGATGACACACACAGACAGACATGTCACCTTTACCTGAGGACACACACAGACAGACATGTCACCTTTACCTGATGACACACAGACATGTCACCTTTACCTGATGACACACACAGACAGACATGTCACCTTTACCTGAGGACACACACAGACAGACATGTCACCTTTTCCTGAGGACACACAGACATGTCACCTTTACCTGATGACACACACAGACAGACATGTCACCTTTACCTGAGGACACACACAGACAGACATGTCACCTTTACCTGATGACACACAGACAGACATGTCACCTTTACCTGATGACACACACACAGACATGTCACCTTTACCTGAGGACACACAGACAGACATGTCACCTTTACCTGAGGACACACAGACACAGACATGTCACCTTTACCTGATGACACACAGACAGACATGTCACCTTTACCTGATGACACACACACAGACATGTCACCTGTACCTGATGACACACAGACAGACATGTCACCTGTACCTGATGACACACAGACATGTCACCTTTACCTGATGACACACACACAGACATGTCACCTTTACCTGATGACACACAGACAGACATGTCACCTTTACCTGATGACACACACACAGACATGTCACCTTTACCTGAGGACACACAGACAGACATGTCACCTTTACCTGATGACAGACAGACATGTCACCTTTACCTGATGACACACAGACAGACATGTCACCTTTACCTGATGACAGACAGACAGACATGTCACCTTTACCTGATGACACACAGACAGACATGTCACCTTTACCTGATGACACACACACAGACATGTCACCTTTACCTGATGACAGACAGACATGTCACCTTTACCTGATGACACACACACAGACATGTCACCTTTACCTGATGATAGACAGACATGTCACCTTTACCTGATGACACACACACAGACATGTCACCTTTACCTGATGACACACACACAGACATGTCACCTTTACCTGAGGACACACACACAGACATGTCACCTTTACCTGAGGACACACACACAGACATGTCACCTTTACCTGATGACACACATACAGACATGTCACCTTTACCTGATGACACACAGACAGACATGTCACCTTTACCTGATGACACACAGACATGTCACCTTTACCTGATGACACACAGTCAGACATGTCACCTTTACCTGAGGACACACACACAGACATGTCACCTTTACCTGATGACACACAGACAGACATGTCACCTTTACCTGATGACACACAGACATGTCACCTTTACCTGAGGACACACACACAGACATGTCACCTTTACCTGATGACACACAGACAGACATGTCACCTTTACCTGATGACACACAGACATGTCACCTTTACCTGATGACACACAGACAGACATGTCACCTTTACCTGATGACACACAGACAGACAGGTTATGGATCGTCTCACCACCGCAACATTTTAACAACAGATCTGAGGCATCAAATATCATCCATATGAACCTTTAGCCGATTAATATGGCTATATATATATATATATATATATAAAATGATATTATATTGTATATAATTATAAATAAATAATTGTATATAAATATATAATTATATATAAATAATTGTATATAAATATATCATTATATATCAATAAATTGTATATATATAATTATAAAAATAAATATACAAATATGATTGTATATAAAGATATATAATTATATAAATAAATATATGTATATAAATATATATATATAATTATATATACATACATTGTATATAAATATATATAATTATATATACATACATTGTATATAAATATATATTTATATAAATAAATAAATGTATATAAATATATATAATTATATATAAATAAATAATTGTATATACATATATATAATTATATACAATGAAACTTCTATATACCACATTTTTTATTAGAAACCGGTGAATTAAAGTGTTAAGAGACTTTCTGAAGTGTATCTTTACGGTAGATAACAACATTTAACATCTAATATTAAAAGTCAAATCAACGTGTTTCCTCTGGGAAACATGTGACTCTTTTTTCAGTGCAGCTGAAACCTTTTCTCTTCTCCGCGCACCTTGGATAACAGAAACCCTCTGCTCTGCTTCTACATCCGTTTCTGTTGGAACAGATTTGTCTTGTTTCCACGTTGAAACATCAGACTGATTTCACAGTTTTGTCTTCCACAGACTGCAAACCTACGTCTCCACTGGCGAATAAACGGCTCACCGACGACACGTCAGAGGGTCACAATGACGGACGCCGCCATTACTGACACAGCAGAGCGCTGAAACACACGTCCGTCAGGAGTGCAGAGGAGCTTTGATGCAGCTGCTATAACCAAACTAAACCTGAAAAGAGGAAGCGAAGCACTTTAAATAGTTCCTAATGTGATGTGAAAGTAGAGGCTCAGAGCGTTTCTGCACAGAAGGTCTAAATATTTATCCAGAGAGGAACTGAAGGCGATTTGTCTGCTGATAAAACCTCTCTTCTGCGAATTATCTGGAAGTAAAAGCAGACGTTTTAAAAAGGACAGAAACAAGTGGCTGAGAGGCCGTCTGTCTCACTTCCTGTCAGCAGCTCAGTCTCAGCTGAGCTTCAGTCTCTCCCAAATAATTTAGATTCTCTCCATTCAATCAATACTACACATCGCTCCTTGTTGCTTGTGTGTTTGTGTCTGGTTTCAAACGTTAACCAAACAAGCAGGGAACACAATAAGAGTTAATTATGCAATGATGATATGAATGCAGGACTGTGACTAACGATTATTCCATTATTCATTAGTCTACCCATTATTTTCTCATTTTAAATCGATTAATATCAGTTATTATAGGTTTTTGAATTAGTTTGTCTCCAGTCAACACTTCTAAACCCAAAGATATTCAGTTTATTGTCACATAAGACAAATAAGAAAAATCAGAAAATCCAGCAGCAGAAGAAGAAATCAGAGGATGTTTTGCAACTCTGGCGAGTACAAGAGAATCTTTCAGAAAGCTAGAAAACAGATCATGCTTCTAAGGCGAACTTTCGTTGACTTTTTCTGGGGTTAATCCCGGGTCTGAGGTCCGCGTGACGCGGGTCGAGTGCAGCTTCAATAACCCGCTTTACGGCCGATGGGAAGAACCGCGAGTCACCACAAAGTCACAAGCTTGGTGATGGAAACCACCACGAAGAAAAGGAAGCGCAGCTGCAACGAAGACTGGGAAACTACGAAGCGACGCAACACATATTTGTCATTTTGAAGTGGAGGGGTGCAAAAAATAAATGTTTATTTGTTTTTATTTAGATAGACATTATATAATCTTTTAAACGGCCTCTCTGTATTTGGTACCATGTCTCACATTGTCACACAAACATCCTCTTTGTCCCACATTTAGTTTGTTGGCATCTGGTCAACTTAAGTTGTGTATTTCCATTAAATGTTACTTTCTATTCTACTCCCCTTCATATCAAAAGGTAAATATTGTAGCTATAAAATAGAATCAGCTAATAAATGATGATGTGGAGTCGATCATTTAAATGATTTCATCTACATTTTTGAGGGGGTCCAATTAAAAATGATAAAAACACATACAGACAAAAACAACATTATATAACATCCACTGCAAATACCCAGATCCCCCCCAGCTGAGTGCTGTTGTCCAAAACAATGACTACGACCCGGATGACGAATCAATGACATCAGCATGAAGTGCTATTAAAGGATTGTACTGATCGTAAAAGTTAAAATTGTGATTTGGGATTTTGGGCAGTACAACAATAAATTGAATTGACTTGAATTGAATTAAAAGCAATAACAGGTTGGTTTAAGACGATTATTTCTATCAAAAGGAGCTTTTTTTTATTGTAATGACCTGTGCATGACTTCTTCTAAAAATCAGGCAACAAAGAAAAAAGGGATATCGCGTATGTCTGCAGCGACCTGTCAATCACAGTAAGCCCCGCCCTAAAGCATACTCCTCTTTATGGTCTATTTGACTCTAAATGACCATAATTTACTAAATGAACATCATGCTGTATTGAAGAAGACTTGAAACTAGAGATTGAGACATAAACTCATGTTTACAATGTTTACTGAGGGAATAAATCAAGAGAGAAGTAGAGTCATTTATATAGACTTCTATACAACCAGAGGAGTCGCCCCTTGGTGGTCAGGAGAGAGAATGCAAGTTTTTCAGACAGTTTTGCATTGGTTTCACTCGGCAGAATTGGAGGTTGCCGCCTGGTTTGAGCTCACCATACGTGGCATGCTAGTTTAGCTCGTTGTACTAAAAGCCAAGTACGTTTTCTTAACCCTCTCGTCCAAATATGGTCACTTCTGGCACCAAAAAAAACAAGATGGCAAAGGTTAAAATGCCAAACATTGACTTTGTCCATTTCCTATATACAATCTGCGTCAGTGCCCTTTAAGCTGATGTGCTCATGTTAGCTGATCAAAATGCAAAACTCTAGGCTAATGTTAGCTTGTTAGCTCTGGCGAGAACTCAATCATTTCTTTAAAACTGAAATATGGATGAAAAGGATCAGGAGGTGATTAGGTTTCTTTCATCCAAGTTGTTGACATTTAAAAAACAGACCGACAACGAGACGTCATCAGAGCCTCGCAGATGTTTTATGGAAAGAGAAAGCCGAGTCTCTGACGGCAGATTGTGTAGCGTACGTATCAAGGAGCAGTTAGAGAGCTCAAAGTGTTTAGTGAAACACGCCGGCTGAGTTGCATAATGACTCCGACAGCTGTTCGTTGAACCGAGCGCCGCCTCGACAGCTTCCTCCATCATCTCTCATTTTGTTTGTTTCTCTCCCTAAAAAAAAAAACAGGCAGCATATTTTGGCAAGAAAGGAAAACACTTCATGCATAAAACCGATGCTTTGCTAATGAGAGCCCCGGAGCATGATTCCTCGGCACGCTGACAGAAATAGCAAAACATTTTTTTTTTTTTTTTGATGAAGTCTTTTGTTTTTTTTGTTTCTCTGTGCGGCAGGTGACTCTGAAGGTTTTTTCCTCCGGAGTCAGGTGGCAGCAAAAAACAGTTTCAATTCTGCATCTCACTTCCAGACGGAAATTCATTTTGATCCAGCTGAGGGAGGGGAAGTGTCGATGGACGAGTCTGACTGGCAGAAGTGGACCAAGTTTCTGACAGGAAGTCTCTTATTTTTAGTGAAGACACCTTCACTGACATCGTGGCCGACAGACGATTAGACTTCAAACCTTCTGTTGGATGTTTGAAAGTGTTCTTCAGGCTGTCCTGCATTTCAAATTTTACACATTCAAACATGTTTTACTACTTTGCGAGATTGAGCAGCAGGAATTTGGTTGTCACCGTTGAAAAATCTGTATTGATTTTTAATTACATTTTTGATTTTCTATACAATAATATATTTTTTTAATATGGTTTTCTAATGTTTGTATGTCTTATTCTGTGGTTTCAGCTCATCCAGTTTGAGAATTTGCTCGTTTTCTCCATTTCATCTGGTTGTAAAAGCACTTGGATGAATACTTTGGAACCTAAAAAGGAACATTTGATAAATGCGCTCCTTATGAAAGTGTTTAAACATTAATCTATAATGAAAATAATTAACTTCTTGAGCCCTGCTGATGCATGGAGAATATCTGCTACGACTCATAATCATTAGATCATTAGACGGCGTCATGGACTGAGACAGGACCGATCATTGTAGAGCCGAACCCCAAAAAGAAATTAACATTAATGCTCACGCTAATTAAGACACAGAGAGAAATTTCATGAAAGTTAAACTTTTTCCAGGACATTGAACTGTACCTGACGACGGTTTTACCAGTTTTATTGTGGAGTTCTGACATTTTCAGGGGTTTCAACCGAACTCACCTAAAATGGCCACCACCTCGTCGTCCTGGATGACCTCCAGTGACCCCGACACCACGAAGCAGAGGCTGTCGATGCTCTCTCCGGCGTGGAAGATGAGGTCGCCCGGCGCGCTGTGGACGGTCTGGAACTCCATGGCGAGAGCTCGCAGGCAGCCGTCGCTGGCCAGCCGAAACGCCGGGTGTTCCTTGAACACCTTCCTGTTGAGGTGGACGCAGATATCCGCTCGCATGTCCTTTGGACAAATCTGCAGCACCTGCAGACAAAAAGGGGTCAAACTGAGGTCAAACTGAAGTCTAACTAAATCAAACCGAGGTCTGACAGAGATATGGGTTCATGTCACACTGAGGTCACACTAAGGTCACACTAAGGTCTAAGTAAATCAAACCAAGGACCAATCAAGGTCACAGTCAGGTGAAAGTGAGAATAAACTGAGGTCACACTGAGGTCAAACTGAAGATAAACTCAGAATGAACTGATGTCACAGTGAGAATAAACTGAGGTCTAACTAAAGTCAAACCAAGGGCCAACCAAGGTCAAAGTGAGGTCAAATTTAGGTCACGCTGAGGCCAAACTGAAGTCAATCTGAAATCCCACTGAGATCAAACTTAGGTCACACAGAAGTCTAATTAGAGACAAACCAAGGTCTAAGTAAAAGTCCAACTGAGGTCAAACCGAGGTCAAACTGGGAGAAAGCTCACCAAACGCAGTGAGACGGTGACGTCACGCCTGTGGAGGAACCGAACAGGTGAGGAGGCGTTACCTTGTCGGTGTCGATGCCTCTGGACATGGACCAGGTGGACACGATGTAGTCCATCACCCTCTCGCTGAGGCCTTTGGGGACCTGGTAGAGTTTGAGGAAGTCTCTCACGCTGTTGAGCATCTCGTGGTAGCGGTTGGTGTTGGCGTACATCTGCTGGAAGATGGTGGTGACGTTACCGAAGATGGTCGCGTACAGCAGCGCTGGAAACAAGAAGCAAAAGAACATTTAGTTGTTGTAGCTGCACAGGACATATAAAGACTATTTTACCAAGTATACATCCAAAGTGATCCCATTTGACTTGCTATTAATCTGCAATATATTTTGCTGAACTAAAACAAGTCACATTTAGGAATGCTGAGGAACATTTAATTATGAAGGACTCATTAGGCATCTATTTTTCATGCCCAGTGAAGGTCTGTTTTGCATTTTCAATGACCTGTAGTGACAGTGTGCACTCGTTTGAACCCGTTAGAGGACCAACTGCTGCTCTTTATAAAGTTCATCAAACACATTAAATCTAAAAACAGGGAGTGGAAACTAGGAAGTGCATTTATGCCGACTGTAGTTGTTTCACATTTTGTTCAATAACATTCTCTATTTAGTATTCTGAATATATATTAACAGTGTTTGAAGATCCCAAACACAAAATCAATCACATCATTTAAAACCAAGTAAATGTCCAACCCTGTTAAAAAATGTAACTTGTACATAACTAAAGTATCAAGGAAACATTTACATTGAACATATCACCAAAACGTTAATCAAACTTTAAGGAATTAATCCTCTCAATCGTAAAATCCTTCTTAATAAACTCCAGCCTCCAGGTTTTGATGACGTTGCCCTCAGTTGGTTGCAGGCTGATGTCACAGGAAACTCTTGTGCGATGCTGCTGAGTCGTGCTTCCATGTGAGCCAGACAAATCTGCCAGCTCATGTTTTATTCTCTCTGGCAGATGCCCCTCTCCGCTTTGGACAGTTTTCAAGCGCCAATCACAACAGATTATCTAACATGGAGCGTTTTTGAGACAAAAAACAACAACCAAGATGGCTGCATCTGATGTTGACCCGCTAACGCGTCAGTATTAAACAAACTACGGTCAGATGCACTTCTCAAGAAAGTGTGTTTGTGGTACTTTCATCTTTGCAGGCTTTACATTTTTCCGTCATTCAGACGTTTTTTTCCCTGTCCCGCCCTAATGTGATGTGACCGGTGATACTGTGCCGTGATTGGCCATCTACGCGTATCTGGTCACTCAGCGCTACGTCACATGGTGGTAACCTGCTGATAATGCAGTGATGGAGGGCCACAGGGGTCCATTTGTCCATCACTGAACAGTAAAAAACATTCTTCCTAATCAGGACTTCCATGTGCATTATTATGCAGATGATACAGTTGTATACGCCTCAGACTTTGACTCATCTACATCTTCCAATCATCACTTATTTATCATGGACAACATCAACCAGTATTTAAAAAAACTGCACTCCTGCAGCTCTTTTTGACCCAACATTTAACAAGGGTTTATGTTTATTATTAAAGGATCATCATGATTCAGATATTTAAAAAAAAATCTATGCTGTTAAAGCTGCCAAACGAACTTGCATCTCTTCTTTCATTCAATTCACAATCCCACAGCTCTTTGACCTTTAAATGTCGATGTAGAGATAAAGTGGCAGAACTATAGTTTCAGGTATTATGCACGATTTAAATGAAATTACCTTCAAATCTATTATTTATATACCATTACTGGCGCAAACAACAACATTCCTCCACTCATGCAACATCTAAGGGCTTTGAGCGTTAAATATTTGTGACTAATGCAGCATCCAAGTTGAAACGCTGCCAAAATTTGAATGGATTCCAAGATATTTGTATTGCCGGTCTTTGATTTCCACTCCTATTCTTCCTACGGCATCAGCTTGTGGTGCAACAGTGATCACTGTCAGTGCAGCAGGCCACTGAAAAAATAAATAGTTTTGTGGACAAAACTAACATTATTGATGCTTGAATGCCTTCAGCCCTCAAATACTTCGGCATTTCCCAGAGTCTCAGTCTGAGATGTGTCTCTGTGTCTATCGACAGATTAACTGTTGGTGTTTCAGCTCATCGATACAAACTCTCTGACTCAGCTCCCCTCCCTCACAGCCGTCAGCAACACCTGAACGTGTCAGAATCACAACACAGGACTCCCTGTGACCTTCACGAAGGTCACTGTCCGGTCTCAGCACAAGAGGAGGTGGCGCCGGGTAACCAGAGGCGGCTCGAGGACCAGAGCCGGGTCCGAAGGTTCACCTGAGAGGCTGCCCGCTGAGAGCCGAGGTGTTTGTGTTATTTTTTTCATCTTACTGGGCAATAGATAGGGACACAAAGATCCTCCTCACATCCAAACAACACTTATATTTACTGACGTGTATCAAATACAAACAAGCAAACAGCACACACACTAATGATAGCCTTTAAAAACAGGGCGCGAAAATCCCGCTGTGCCTATTATCAGACAAAAAACAACAACATATTATCTCCGGAACCACATCATTGTTTAACTTCATTTAAATTGCTACAATACTGCAGCCCTTGTGAGAAGATACATCTGGTGTCAAACATAATTAAAGTAACCGTTAAGTTTAAGTACGTAAACACGAACCGAACGACACCGTTTTTTAACTGAAACTCCTTTGAACACCCACATGCTGTGTTTTATTATGATTTTTGTTGCAGATTCTGATTCTTTAGGTCCTACTCTTTCCAAAAAGGTGTCTTATTAGTATGTGGGCTGTTGTTAGGGCACCATAATACAGTTTGAAAAGCTCTGTGACATTTTTGAGGAGGCATTTTTGGGAAATCTTGCTCATATCGTGCTGGATGTTCATAGATCAAAATATC
>NC_136594.1:5251949-5284449 GCF_910589615.1 Taurulus bubalis | reverse complement strand
TGCAAGTTTGCCGTAGAAGAATGCAAAACAAAACGCTCCTTCTGTTTTCAGAGTCTAAACAGCAGTGGAGCTTTTCGTGCAAAATTTAAATTCAACTAAAAGTAGTGTTGGGAGAAAACACAGTATCCCAAATAAAAAGTCCATCCTCTGGGGATCCTGAATATTGTCAGACAATGCAATATAAATCTGACCAGCAGGTTCTGAGGGATTTCTTCACGTTTCTTGTGACGGTGGCACTAAAGTGGTGAGAGTGACCAAAACCATCAGGGTCCATCCTCTGAGGACTGGATCAGTGGGCTGGATATATATATATATATATATATACGCCCAGATCCAGTGCTTTCTCTCTCTCTTGAATGGTGCAGGCTACCGTTGGTATTATTTTGGGGGAAGCTGCGTAGCTCTGCCATTTTTGTTGTCATTTCTGTTTTCTCCTGTTTTGTGGCTAGACAGGGAGGTCAGCATTGTTTTTCCTTTTCCTACAATATGCAAGAAAGATTTTGTGTTCTAGCCAGTGTGTTAGTTAGTTTTTTTTGTTTTTGTCCTTTGAGACCCTGGTGCCTTATGCTTCCGTTTTAGTTGATTTACCTTTGTTAACTGATAAGCTGTCAATAAATGCTATTTATTGCCGCTTAAATATCAGTCCTGCCTAATTGTTCCCTGCCTTGTTCCACCTTTGCCAAGGATATTTTCCCCTATAAATGTGTGTTACGCCTGTGTACCCCTAGGCAGGCTGTAACGAGGCCTTTTGAAAACGGTGGGAATAATTTAAAGTTCATTTTGTATCTGTAGAGATAATTTGGGAGTTTCCAACTAACATTTGATTCAGTAAACAGAGCGATCCTCATTCATTTCTTCTTGTCTGCCGCTGTTAAAGCCGTTGACGCGGCTGTGTGGCTCAGCCGCATGTTAGTGTCTGATGCTACAGTGCAGAGCTGCAGGACCGGTCACCTCCGGCTCTCTGGGCTGAATCGGCCGTCCTGCTGAGCAGCTGGATGTGTGCAGACTGCAGCAGACGGCAGGGAAGGACGCGAGTCCAGCTGATCCGACAGTACAGTTAATATTTCAGTGAGGAACTCCAACGCAGCAGAGCGCCGTGTCGGGCCTCATCACATCGACGTCGCTGAGGAAACAACTGCTACCGCTGAGGCCGTCTGGCAGGTCACCTGCCTCTCTGGCAGATACGTTTCTTTAGGGATTACGGTTCCATGTTAAGTCATATTTCTGTTGTCTCAGTGTTTACAATTGTAAAGCGTTCAGCATAGATTTAAGAAAGAGGTAGACAAATAAAATTGTGTTGCCAGCAGAAATGTTCAGTGGCAGGAGACCCTGATAGTAAGCATGCACACCAGGAGAGTCTAAGACACCAGTAAAGGTCAGACAATGAAGTAAAAAAATTCAAATCAACCCGACATAAAAGTCAAAGCTCTTAGAGGCCCCTGCACACGTTCTGCACAACTCTGCATGTGCAGCTGCGAACTTTGTCAAATGTCAGTTTGCTAAACCCTCACAGCAGGTCTGCCGGCGCTTGTGTTCCTGCACATGTTGAAGTGGTGAACGTTGAGATGGAGGCAGAAACACGTCATATACAAAGCGTTAGGAAGGCCAGGTCCTTTTTGTCTTTACGAAAAAAAAGTGTCTGGAGTGATTGCGTCATTGTACCGGGTGATATTAGGATGATTTACTTATAGAACTAGGATTATCGATGAAATCAAGGACCAGTTTCTAAAAAAATTACAAGGAATTTTAAAAGGTAAATCTGCTTCTGCTATCACTTTTTTTTGGGTGAAAAATCTGTCTAAAGTGATCCAAACCATAGTGTCACATGAGCCCTGACCTGACTGAAGTATAATCCTCCACCAGGACATGAGGACGAAAATCCCACAAACTCTCCTCACACTAAAAAGGATGCAGACCGATACCGAGATTCAATAAAAACCCGACAAGGTTCAGATAACAGAGTACAAAACCTCACACTGCTCTTTAAAAACAAGGACAGCGAATCAATCAGCGTAATAAATGTGTTCTGATGCTTTTAGAGGCAGGCGATGTAGTGTTGTTTATAAAGTGTGACTGAAGAGCGGAGAGAAATCAATGAATCAGGGAAATAAAATGTTATTTTCTGATTGCCACTCTGCAGGGTTTTGTCCCACTCTAGAGCGCAATCAACAACACCCACAGCTGTGAATGCCGCATTGCTGGGTTTTGAATGAATGCAGCCAAAGCGCAACACGAACACACAGCAGCGTGTCCAGAAAAGGTCTCGAAAATATAATAATAATAATAATAATAATAAGAAGAAAAAGATGAAATGCAGGCAGAGGGCAGAGTCTCTGCAGATACAACGCTGGAGCTGGAGGACCCGATCAGCTACAACAGTGATGGAGAGAGAGAGTTATGTAGAAGAACAGGTGACGTGTCAGCGCTGCGTCAGGGACGGAAATTGAAAATTATTTTCAGAATGAAAATAGTTTCATATATATATATATATATATATATATATCCTCAGTCTTTGACACTTACATTTGTGTCTATCTGTTACTGTCCTCATGCATTTGTTTTTATTCCACTGAACTGAACTCCCACCGAACCCATTTAAACATTTACTTTCTCCCAACATTTTAAAACACAACAGTGACCTGTTCAGTCCGACAGTGTGAGTTTTACCTGCGCTGTAAATCTGAGTCATTGTGTGTCGGACGGCTGAGTCAACCATCAATAAATTATTGACGGACCGGTCTGACTCTTACGTTTCCTCTCCTCTGTCTATGTACAGAGGGATTGTGGGAAGTGACGTTCAATTTGCAGAGGAAAGAGGGACGGCGGACGCGGCACCCCGACGTCTGGAGGTCGAACAAGGTCGTTCATGTCAACGTCATACATGTTTATGTCTGTGTGGCCGGGTTTAAAGGTTTTGGTAGTTTAAGAATGACGATTCCCGCACTTCTGTATGTGAACGTCAACAGAAACAACACATTTTCTGATCACAGCACAGATTAATAAATCTGAAGGTTCAAAACCTTTGTCTTGAAAAGCTGAAATCATTGATCTGATATTTACTCAAATTACCGCCTCGCATTTGAACGCCTCCACCAGCCAGTCAAGTTGCAGCTCACGCCAACGTCTGGCAAAAATGACATCACTCCATCACTTTTTTATCGATTTAGAAATGTGTGTGAATTGATAATTAGCGTATACATTCACAGTGACCTTCATCTTTGACCTTTGACGCTAAATGTATCGTGTTCACAAGAACGAACAACCCGAAAACACATTCCCAGCCATCGCTTTAACGTCTTTTTAACGTCTTTTTTTACTTTAAACTGACGTGACTGACGCTCCACTGGATTTGTCGGAACTACAGAAAGAAGTACGGCGGTGATACAGAGTGGAGCCTCATCCCTCGTCAACAATCTCTGAAGCGTGGAGACGCCAGCTTGCAGAGAGAGCACTTTAACCGGACAACGGCCGAGTTTAATTTTGGCCTGTTATCAAGTTACTCTCACGATCAGCGACAGCTGATATGAGCCGCTGCCGGTGACGTCCGTCGGCTGAAAGCGAGACGCTGCTTCCTGAAGGTTTTACACGGATCTCCGCTCATGATGAGCCAGACGGAGGACGGTGAATCTGTAGCATGTTAGATTGGTGAGAAGTAGTTGAGGTAACTGTATTTTACTTAATAATTTATTTTCATCGCATTTTATACTACTACACTACATTTATCTGACAGCTTTAGTTACTTTACAAACTCAGATTATTGCACACTAAACGTATGAAAGCAAGCACAGCTGAAACGATTAACCAATTAGCTGATGGACAGAAAATTAAGTCCTTTGGGTTGAGTCATTTTGTATTTTAAAACATTTGACGGTTCCAGCTTCACAAATAGAAAAGAAAATCCGCTGCCATTTCCTTTAGTAATGTCAATGTATTAGTAATAATGTTCACTTTGGGCTCTTTGGGTAATTGTGACGAAATGTCCGACTAATTCTACCAACCAATCAATCAATCGGTTAATGGAGAAAATAATCGGCAGATTAATTCATAATGGAAATAATCATCATTTAATAGTTCAAAATGAGTTCCACCTCAACCAACTACAGCAGTATAATCCTGCGTTTTGCAATAATGCATGAGTAATAATAATATAATGAATATATAATAGTATAACAGTGACAGGGGACATTTTTCTACTTTTAATAAACCTTAAATAGTTAATACCTTACTTTTACTTAGATCAAGGGTCTGAATACTTGTTATTCATGAGAGCAAAATGCTGCAGTAAATCCTGCAGCCGAGAGCAGCAACACCAGCAGGAGGTGACGAAACACAGGGGAGTTCAATACAGAAAGGTCTGATTTTGATCCGTTAGATTATGGCTGAATTCGGACTCAGACACCTGGTACCTCATTCTGAATGTGTCGCTTCAGAGCCGACACACACACACACACACACACACACACACACACACACAGCTGCTACATAACTACACCTAAGAGCTACATCTGCTATGCAAAACACCACATTATGTTTTCTTTCATGCTGGAAGAGACCGTTGGGAGTGAAGACGAGACGAGCCTCTTCGGCTCTGGTGGAGACCCAAAACAGAGCGAAAAGAGAGCGAATATTGGGCTTTAATTCATCCGGTGGACACACACACTAACGTGTCACTCTCTCAGACGAAGAGGAAAAACAAAACTGACGGAGGAGAAAGTATCACACTCACAGTGATACTGATATCAATAACCTCTGTTCGGTCCACATCCTGTTCACTTCATAATGTGCCAATTGTAACGGACCTCTGAGAGTTTAAAGTATTGTAATAGTTTGTTCCTTTTTTTATGTCTTTTATTTGAGTCCGTTTTGTTTCTGCAGTCGGTGCATTTCCGGTTGCGCTCTTATTTTGAAGGTACAAAAAACGGAAGTTGTTGGTAAGAAACGGGCAGAAATGAAAGGTTGCCATAACAACGGAAAACAGTGATAAAAAGGGTACGGATGTATTAGTTTAGCACCTGGCTGATATGGGCAAAGGTTTGCACCTGTTCAAGTTCATTTTTTGAGAAATATAATTTTAGATTGTTACGTTTTTTGTCTGTCAGAGCTTAAGCTAACCAACTGCTATTTCCGTTTTTCTTCATAGTTCTTACGGTGAGTTCAATAAACCTTTATGAACCATCACTTAAAGACTCCAGACTATAATTCAGCCAGGGATGCTACACCAATATGTCAGATGTTTGTCACTCTACCCGGAACTGACCATGAATAAATATATAAATAAAGAGATGAATGCAGCTTTAAGTGTTCCTCAATGCTTCCTTATTTGTCCCTTCTTATTAACATGATTATTGTCATCCGGTTGGTGCTGAATTCATTCACTCATTTCATTTTGTGTGTCTCTTATACAGGCTCTGTGCAAATAAAACCTTTCGCACATTTTCCTGCATCTGGCAGCCAACAGCTGTGAAAAGGAAACCGACTCACATCCGATCATCATCATGGCCACGGCGAAGATCTTCTCGCCGTCCGTGTTGGGCGCGATGTTCCCGAAGCCGATGCTGGTCAGACTGGTCATGGTGAAGTACAGCGAGGTGATGTAGACCGAGTCCTTGCTGGGCCCGCCCTCCCAGCGGCCCGTCCCCGAGGCGTTGAACCGGTACGGCTTCCCCACCGTCTCCCCCAGCAGGAACAGCCAGCTGTCCATCCTCACGCTGTTGGTGTCCTCGTCGATCACCTCGTAGTCTCCGATGCTGAACCAGATGCAGGCCAGCCAATGGGCCGCCAGGCCGAACACGCACACCAGCAGAACCAGCACGGCGGCGCCGTACTCGATGTAGTGGTCCAGCTTCCTGGCCACCCGACCCAAGCGCAGCAGACGGACCACTTTGAGGGAGCTGAAGAGGCTGCTGATCCCCTGGAGAGGAGGAGGAGGATGTGGAGAAAAGAGGAGAAGATGAAGTAGATACGGGGGAAAACAAAGAGGAAAAAGAACAAGTCGGGACGCTTCAAAAGTAAGATTTTCAAGCAACGATTGTCGAGTTTGAACGGCAGGATTGAGGGGAAAAGTTCCTGGGAAACTAAAGGTTCTCTCACAGCCGGGTGGTTCGGTGTCATTCAATCAAACTCTGCTGCGTTGGTTTGGTTTGTTTGGGCCGTTGAGAACCGGATCAAACTACCGGACAGAGACCGGCCGAAAAGTGAACGAGTGAACGGATGTCGCTCGTTTGTGGTGTGAAAACAAAGCGGATCAACGGGAAAAGTTGTCACAGGCGGTTATTTTTTCTGTGAGATCTTACGTCACCAAAACGGTCCAATCGATGCTCTTTGTTTGTTTAACCAGAAATAAAAAAGGCAATAATCGATTGAACGTAAACTTTTTTTCCCCAATGTTATTTTAACATTGCATCCCTTTGTTGATTGGAAGCCGCTTTTGTGTTTGAGTGGAAACATTTATTGATGCTTTTATTTTGTAAATGCTTTTATCGATTGAAAATGCTGCACAGACACACGCGTTTTATCTTCCTCATTGTTTCGTCCTTTTATCAAGATAATCACGTCGTAAATGCTCAGCTGACGTTTTAAATGCGGAAGCATTTACAAAGCTGTGTGACGCTTATTTAATCTAATTCATCAGAGAAAGTCAACATTACAGGAAGTTTTCTGCATGACCACCGCAGTCCTCTCTGCTCGGGGGTCAATGTATTGATTGATTGGCTGACTGGTCGGTCCATTTAAATTGAGGCAGTTTTCTAACTGGGCTGAAAAACGGTTACTAACTTTAAATCAACTAATCAGTTTAAAGAGGTTTAACGTCTTCGGAGCCGTGGAAGATGAAGCATTATTCTTGAGGTTTTTTGGGCGGTTAAACCTAAATGTCTGAATGCACTTAACATAAGTCTCTTTGGATAAAAGCGTCAGCAAAATAAATGTAAGAGTTTATTTTCAGAAACATCTTTTAGCACCGATGAGGATTCTTTAGTTTTTATCTTAACTATTAACCTGATTAGTATGAAACTATTACTGATGGAAACAATGGTTTTAATGTAAGACCCATAAACAACGAAAACAACAATAGAATAAATAATAAAAAATATCAGACAGAGAAAAAGACGGCAGTTGATCTTCTGCTACCTACATTCAACTTTTTGCATTATTTATTGGTAAGTATCCATAAAGTGGAAAATGAACTTGCATTTATATATATATATATATATATATATATATATATATATATATATATATATATCATCCGTTTGGATTAAGACCTGCCCTTCCTCTGAGCCACAGGTGGCCCAAGTTGAATTTTCCGGTCGACCCATCTGCCATTACTGCATTTCTTGGCGTCGCCGTCTCAGCCGTCACATCAAATCACATGAGAGACTTGAAAGCTTTTGCTCGACGCTAGAAGTGGAAACGTCTCATACTCCAGTTGCTCATCACTTTCGCCCCAGCTGACGCTACTCGAGCACTCCTTGGGTTCTTCGCCTCCTTTGACTGTTAATTTCTACGTCCCTTTGCTATTTTTCAGCTGTTTGTTCGTAGCAAATAACTCGCTCTGAGCTCGACAGCTGAGCCTCCCTGCTGCCGTCGTCTTCGCAGTTTGACCTCAATCAGAATCGGTTTATTGGGAAGATATTTGCAGGTTAACAGCATGTGACACATACAAGTGCATCGTCTGAAAGCTGCGAACCTGAAGATCAATTTGATTAGGTTTGCCGCCTATTTTAAATGCCCCAAAATCCTGCTGAAATGCCACATTAGGACACCAAGACCTCGGGGAACGCCACAGAAAGATTTATCCTGTGATTTGGTTTTAAAAAACATTTTGTCGGCAACACATTTGATGTCCAGCTTCTGTTTTGGGAACAGCTCAGAAAACTACATTGTTGTCAAGAAAGATCTACAGTATAGTGCAGTGGTGGTAAAGGTTCACGAGGCTGTGATGACCCCGAGTAATTTACGCAATCCCAAGACTGTTTAGGGACCTGACGTATGCAATTTTTTGGGAATAGAGGAAAATAACGCATTTATACGGCACGCTAAAAAATTGCTTGCTTTCTGGGATTAGGATAAAAACAGCGAGAGACTCCTGAGTATCCAAAGAAACCCATTTTCATTGAGACATCTTGAGGTGAGAGGTCAAGGCCGCCCTATGAACATGGCCACAGCCCACATTTGGCTGGTTGCTACCAGTGAATGATGAATAGTTCCATCTGACCCGAGCCGGTGACGGCCTCTTGAAGACATGTACGCCTCTCAAGCATTAATTCACAACTGCAATCACATCCGAGTCCTTCCGCCACGGCAGAGGTCGAGGTACAAAGTCAAACGTATGATTCGGTATCGTGTAATCTCCCCCCGGTTCTCGACTGAGGTCGGTGGTAGTATTTCATGACCGGCTCTGAAACGCTCCTCCGCTCCCCAACCGGTGCTTTTAAAGTCAGGATGGATGAAGTCGCTCTGAAAGATTCATAAACGCGTATGAAACATGCAGCAGCACCCCCCCCCCCCCCCCCCCGCCCCCCACAATGCACTGCTCCTCCATTAGATGCTGGTTAAAAAGGTTAAATCCCCCACTTTGTTTCTCTCTTCTCTACGGATTACATTGTTTCTATTCTCTTTTTTGGTTTCCCCCCGTGATCACAACATCGTTATCTGATGACATAACAGGCTTTGTCTTCCTGCTATGACAAAGATGGCGAGGGCTCCGTTTATTTATTTAGACTTCTTCTTTATCACAAGACAACAAATTAGGTTTCATGAGCTCCTAATTATTTTGTCAGCATAATAATCTGATTCCCCTTTGATCTGAACACGCGTAACAAACTGTACCCATCAGGGCTTTAACTGGAGGTTTAAGACCCCGACCATTTTGTAACGTATGCTCCGTCAGATCTCTACATATCAAATCAAAAAGGAAAAATTCCCCAATTATTCCTCTCATTTCCCTCAATTCCCTGCCTCTGCTCTCATTTCTTGCAGGATTAATTTGTTTTAGGAAATGCCTTCAACCTCTTTGTTGAACACACACACACACACACACACAGAGTGTGTTTTATCGAGTAATGTCTGTAAACAGCTCAATTGGGAGCGTTTTGTCATTATTTAAGCAACAAAGGAAACATTTGTGCTCTCAGCTTTCTTCTCTTCGTCTTCTATCACAGTAAACTAAGGTTTCGATGAATAAGACGTCACTTGGAGCTCCGAGAAACTGACAGTTTATTAACACAGAACCTCGTTAAATCCTATTGCGATTGTAATAGAAGAAATCAGAATCAACATTTTATGTCCGATCCAGTTCAGAGTGATTGTTTTTCTTCCTCTCCTCTCCTTCGCCTACAGCAGGGTGAAGACCGAAGCTAAATAAACGGCATTCTTCATTGTTGAAAAGCAGCAAAACAAGTAACCCTTTATTCAAAAAGACATGAACTTTCACTTCCTCTCTCACACGACCCTCACAGGTCAGTGTTTCCCCTTTACAGCTTATCTGTGCTTTTATAAATAACAGAATAAAGAAAATTGCAATCACTTTCAAGTAAATCAGATTGCTCCATCAGACAATGTTTTAGAACAGTGAAAATAAAGTTATATCTGTGCCAAAAATAACTAATATTTAGTTACCACTAAATTCATTGTGGAAAACAATAATTTTTTATTTTTTTTTGCCAAACAAAACAGAATGAGCTGTCGTGTGGATAATAGTTTTGTTTAATAACAGAACAAGGTGTAGACCTGTTCTATAGGAACGAGAACCTTAAATGACGACTTGTGATCTGGCGCTATCGAGAAAATGACGGGGGGGGGGCGGGGTTTCTTCAGGGCCCCGCCCCCCTGTGACACACTGCAGGTCCAAAATGAACGGATTAAGAATGAAACACCAGCTGGCGCCCAATGAGAAGTTGAGCATGTCGACCAACCTGCTCCGAACACCAGCGGTGCGTTTGAGTCCGTAGACGCATGGCTGACTTTAAATATATTCCCGCTGCGTCGCTGGAGGTTTTCTTCCGCATTTGTGAAACGTCAGCAGTTCAGCGGTGATCAGCCGTGGCCTTTTCTCCCTCTCTGCACCTATAGGAGTCATTGGATGACTGTAAAACAGTCCACTCCATCATCTTGATGAGGCTCTTGCAGTCACGCTGCATCCTCTTTTTAATTTCATGCCTCAGCTGGACGGACTGTGGCTGCAGCACAGTTCATTCAGGGTCTGTGTTGATCCGGATGATGCTCCGTGTGATTTGCCCCTCCTCACAGATTTGAAATTAATTTCAGTCTGGAAACTCACTTACAAGGCCACACACATGCATAACAGCTGCTATTAAAGATGCGTGTTGTTGGTAGTAAATCAAAGCTACAGTGTTTTGACGAGTGAAAACGTAAATCTTTTAAAACACAAATGTGTTTCATGTTTAAAAAAAGGCTTCAGTAATTTAGTAAACGGCTGCTGTACTTTTTTATCAAACAAACAGGAGGAAATAGCGCATTTGTTGGGGACTATTTTCAGCGGCGGATTAATCCACATTTGGTGCTTTAGTGAGTGTTTGTGGCAGCAGGACGGTGTGTGTGTCTGTGTGTGTGTGTGTGTGTGTGTGTGTGTGTGTGTGTGTGTGTGTGTGTGTGTGTGTGTGTGTGTGTGTGTTTACACACTTGTTAATTGATATGTTGGTCAATATCTTGCACATTAGTCCACAAATCTGTAAAAGCAGATATAGAGTACATATTTGTATAATATTCTTTTATATTTTATTGTGATTTTTTTATTTATGTTTCTACACGTTTGTAGTACTGTATTTGCATTTTAGCTCCTTTTTTTCTTTGATTGTATTTATTGTCATGCATCACAACAACGAGGCAAGGTGATAATTTGTGGATTTCATAGGATTTTTTTCAATTTAATAACCATGAATGAATATGTTGATTTGAAGAATTTGCTCTGGTCAAAAATGCAAACTGTTGAAAGTTACAATCGTATACAAATCAAATGATATAACTTTATAAATGTGGATTCACGTTGACCTGACTAAAGCACATCATTGATTTGTGCAGCCTGAACGGGCAGAAAACACGGACGCCTGTCATCGCGGATCTGATCAACTCTCCAGAGGAAACAGCAGTTTTATTGAATGTTGAGACATTTTGGCAGATCATGACCAGCGTACCTCAACTACATCTTCACGGTCTCATCATATATATAATATATTCTTTGCACTGGGAAATTTTGCACAAAACTGTAAAAGTCTTACAATTTCACAACTGATCATCTTAATGCATTTCTAGTATTTCTGCATAATTATGCACAAATCACAGAGACAGATTCCTTGTCTGTGCGAACCTATTTCGCAATTAAACCATTTCTGATTGGCCAAGAGATGAATAAAAGTCCACCGACCTCGTCGACGTTCTCGAAGGCGTTGATGACGTCATAGGGCAGGCAGGACAGCAGGTCGATGACGAACCAGGTCTTGACGTAGTTCATGCGGATGAGTTTGGGGTCGGAGATCACCTCCCCGGCCGGGCCGACGAAGGTGGTGTGGAAGTTGAGGACGATGTCCACGAGGAAGATGACGTCCACGATGCTGTCCACCACCAGCCAGGTCACGTTGTTCTGCTTGGTCTTGAAGGAGACGTTGTAGGGCACCATGATGGCGGTGTAGAAGGTGAGGATGAGGATGACCCAGTCCCACGTGGTCTTGAAGAGGCAGTAGTGCAGGATGATGTGCGGCGGCGTCTTCGGGGTTTCCTGTTTGTACTGCGGCAAGATGTCTGAACCCAGCTGGAGGACCTGAGACAAAACATAGTAAACGGAGCCTCAGGATGTGGTTTTTATAACTTCAGATTCAGTTACATTTTAACCGAAATCTGATGCTGTCAGTCCCGTCAGTCTGAGACTGAAAGAAAACCAAAAAGTGTAAAGTTTTGATATAAACAATCAACTTTTGACGCTTTTATTTTTCAGAATACTTCATTTACATCTTTGCTCTGTTAAATGTTTCCTTTGTTTTAAAAAAGTACATCTTCTTAAGGCTGGAAAACATAACAATATCATATTGATATCGTGAGAGAGAATAGATATCATCTTAGATCTGGCATATTGTCTTCCTGGTTTTAAGTTGCAAGAGTAAAGTCATGCAATTTTTTTAATTTACCCAGACTATAGCTGTTCTAATACATCATCATCATATTAACATTACTAATGATTATTAAAGGGAAAGCACCAATATCAATATGGAGGTATTTGGTATGAAATAAGCCGCCGATAAAGAATAAACCATCTTGATTTAACAAGAGTCCTAATAAGGAGAACGACCGCATCACTCCAGTGAACTGCTCTGATAATAGCCGTCTTCATTAGCGCCGACAGAAATGATCGCTGTGCGGTTAATGGAAAGATTAGTGTCAGTTAATTACAGCTTTATCAGCGACGCGACGCCTGTTTGCAGGGCGCCGACAGAGGAAAGCACACGCAACACGTTTCCCCTCTTATCGCCTGAGACAAAGAGCCGGGAGGAGGTTTATTCCTCCACAGCGCCTCGGCAAAGACGACAGCGGATTATATATTATAATATATATAGATAACGCGCCTACAGATGTAAACCGGAAGAATTAAAAAGCGAAAAAAAACTGTGATACATCATCTCCTGAAAAAACAACAACCTTTAAATCAAATATACTGCATCTGGTTTCATTTCCAAATTCATTTCCAAATTAAACCTTGATGACCTTTAATTTTTGTATTAATTAACCATGAATATAATCTTCTTGTTGCCGCAGACTAGCTGACGAAATGTCAGATTAAACAAAAACAAACAAATGTTCACCTAAACCGAGTTACCACCTATATACCACCTGTAAAGTTATGTTTGAACATGAAATATGAAGAATTTCCTAAAAATCGAGATTCCATTTTTCATCTTTGGAGTCATATTTTCTCTTTACACGTTTGCCTTATGACAATGGTGCCTCATTATGTAGATAGTTGAGATTGTTCTGCAATTTATGATGTAAAACATGGGTATGTATCTTGTATGAAAGTGCCTTAAAAGGTGAATTTAAGAAATTATGTCAAATCGAGAAAATCAACTGAAAATGACCTCAGTGGTCCAAGAGTTAAATGTTCTTCCTCCCCCTCAAATACACCCAGGAGGCCGATGGGAGGTGAGCGGTCCTTTAAAATCGTCAAACCACAAGGATTCTCCAGAGCTTTCGAACAATTTGATCCAATATCTGTGGAGGTGAGAACCTGCTGCATATTCCGTCTTATTATTGTTGTATTTCTGTTGTATTACGGGAAGCAGAGACTCTCTGGCTGTCGTTTCCCTGCATCTTCACTTCCTCCTCTTTTTAGCCCTCTGAACCCCGAGGAGTTTCTGCTCCCGTCACATTTGACTCACTGTGGCTTTGTTTTTCCACCAAGATAGAAAAAGTCCCTCACCTCTATGGAAACGGCACGAGTAGAAGTAGAGAAAACCAAAAAAAACAACAAAAAAGCCTTCAGTGCCGCAGAGATGATTCAATTTGACAATTTATCTGTTTTCCTACAGAATCATATTGCGATTAAATCATACGTCAAGATATCGTGATACACGATTCTGCCGTCCTCAAATTTCCGTTATTCATAAAATGAGAAAAAAAAAAGATTATTTGGAAAGTATTTAATTCATATAGGGGAATACAAAACAGGCTTTGCCATGTTGTTATTGCCTATATGTATTTATTGAATTACCAGACAACATGCTATATCGTGATATGCATTGCATATGCGTTATTTAGATATGAAATGATCTAAATGTTATATATTTGGCCGTATCGTGCAGCCATAAGAATAACAGTTATGTCATTATTCATTTAAAAAAAAGGCAAGTTGAATTTCTTTGATAATCTATTTTACAAAAATGTATGAAATCCCAAAAGAAAAAGTGGTCAATGGCTATACATATTGAACTATAGACTTTCGGTCTCAGCCAATCACAGCTTCCCAGTTTCACTGAGGAGCGGAGAATGTAACGGATTTTACAAATTATAAATGAGACCTGTAGAATAAAGTGTTTTTGACTGTTCACTGTTTTAAGCTTTGATTCGTTTAGTTTTTCGCGTGATATGTTCAAGGACCGTCAGAGAGTTAAAAATCCCCCAATAATGTGTGTTTACACAGCTTGTTGCTATGATAAATGGTGTAATTTTGTCTTTTTTTTAAAAGAGATAACAGACTTTTAATGCATTTAAAAACTGGGATTCTATTTTGAAATATTTCTAAAACCTGGAATCAAAGGGGAAAAACATTTTTTTAAGGATTTTTGAGGAACAATCAGGGCCGACTTCCATCTTTAATAACAGAAGGGATTGCGTTGTCTGAAAGCAGGCCGTCAGTAAATAACAGGAACTATTTCCATCCATCAGCTCATCTGAACACTCTGCTAATAACAGGATGTCAGAGGTACTTTGTTTCGGATCAATTTAAAGTACTTCTTATCTCATAACAGAAAGAAAACACCAATATTGAAGGCTCGGTGTATTTGTACACGCATCCATTCCGTCTTGCGTCATCCTGCATTAAACAGTGTTACTGCTCAGGCCGAGGTAAAGTGTCCTCATCTATAAAACATCGGGTTCAACCGTCTGCTCAATCTGAAGCAAACGGAAAGCTTTGCAGAAACCATGTGACACAGGTGAGGGACTTTCTGCTGAGTCAGCCTCTATCTGTGTCTGTCCAAAAGGTCTTAATGAAAGGAGAGAAGACTTTGTTTAAAAAGGTCTAAAAAAAGGTCATATCATCCGGAAATATCCACCAAACTCGTTCTCAGTGGATGTTTTCCAAACGTTAAATGTCACAGTTTCAGACTGAGAGAACAGGATGTAGCTTTGGCTTTTTGGAGAAGACAAAAAAATGGATTTTTAAGAGAAGATTACTGAGCGGAAGGTTTTTAATGCAGCAGACAGGAGGTGGAGGATTAGTGGGGAGGAGCCATGATCTCACCTCTGCCAGCCTCGAGTGTTTGTGGACGTTCTCTCCTTTTTGGACGGCCGGGGCGAGCTGCTGAAGGACTCCTCGACTGCTGGTTAACGCTCGAGTCAGACGGGCGAATTTGCCCCAACCTGCCGACAAAACGCAATAAATGAACGTGACGGGTCGGCAAGTAAAATAACGCGACCGTTAAAACATTAAAAACACACTTTTTACACTTGTTTCTAAACCATCCACATTTTAGAAACATCTAAAGCCTTCATTAATCATCAGATATGAACGTATTGTCTATTCATTATCATGTATAACAACTTAATGTCTCATTTACTGTCAAAGTTTCAACACAACAAATTGCAGCTGTAGTCCTTTTATGCTACAAAAGACACACAAAAAACTAAATGATGAGGATGAGATTGGTAAAAGCTGGTAAAAAAGGTCTAGGTTTAGGCCCCACCCACCTTTTACAGAGTCGTCCTCGATTGGCTGCTTGAAGGCGGTGATGTCACTGAAGGTGCAGAGAAACAGGACCACTTTGTCCTGCTCGTTCCTGATTGGAGCGATCTTCACGAAAAACCAAACTGGCATCCCTGCAGCACGGACACACACACACGCGCACACACACACACACACACACACACAAAACAAAAAGAAAGTCAGTCTGATGTTCCTCACAAGAATTTTCTGTCAAAATGTAACACACACAACAGAGACGTGTGAAGTTTGGGCCGCTTCACCGAGCTGCAACGTCTATTCTGGGTACGGAGGAGGTGTTTATTTGGGAAATGTAGTTTCTGGATCAGCAACAGCAAAGTTTACAACAACAAAGTCACTATTCAAGGTGTTAAACAGGTGTGATAAAGTTATAAAGTATTGGCTTTTTATTGGCAAAGGTCTTGTTGCAGCTGCAGCGTGATGATAAATTACACAAAAACGTTAAAAAAGTACCGATAAAAGACCCGGTAACGTCTGAGCCCGATTAATAGCGGGTTTCAAATATACCAGTCACTGTCAAAGAGGCAGCTCCAGGAGTCAAGACGGCACGAGGCGTTGATGGAATAATATAAAACACGACGAGTTAGGAAAGAATATCAACGCAGGTCTGAAACTTTGGACCCAAAAAATGTCCCCAGCTCGATTACAAAACCAAAAGCCAAAGATAAGTTGACCAGAAGAGTCCAGAAAGATCTTTAATAACCTGTTATGTGCACCAGTGAGACCAGTGTAGAGCTCCTGGTTTACAACCTTCTCTGACTTCTGGATCTTAACTGGTTGGTTCAGTTTAACAGTCACTACACAGTGCGGGCGGGGAAACCCTGTTAGATCAGCTGATAATCAAACAGCAGCACTTGGTGGTTACGCCGTTCTAAATAATAATTTTTGTCAGACACTTTAGATAGATATAGATATAGATAGAATCAGCCTCTAGAAGTCATTTTAAAGCGTCTCTGAGTCTGTATTGCTTACAGCGCTGCTGGTGCACTCAGTGTGTTGTTTACTGGCTGCACAGCATGAGCCGGCTTCAGCGGCAACCACACCAACCGGCACTGAGCTGGTCAGGTTTAGTCACACACACACACACACACACACACACACACACACACACACACACACACACACAACCTGTGGACATCGGTGTTTGTGTGTCGCATGCTGCACATAAGGAGCTCACAGAATTAAATGGAATTATAAAGTGCTTCACAACAGCAAAAAAACTAAAACACAATTCAATAAAATGTTAAGAAAATAAAAGCATTATAAAAAGGACATGAGATTAATAATATTAATATAATATATATAATATAATAATAGCTGTCCTAAACCTAATACATTTCTCGTTGACTAACACTCATTGGGGTTTTTTGATTATTAAAACAATTGAATTGATTATTAGAGAAAGTGCATTTTAAACATTTGTGTTTATAAAAGAGATTTTAAAAGAGGACAACGATGTGGCTTCCCTGAGCTCGTCCACGAGATCATTCGAGGTCTGGTCCCTTGGTTTCAATCTACATCCTGGGATCTCGAAGAAGAACCCACTGGAGGATCCACTACACTTCGCTTATATATTTAAAAAAGTAGAAACTCAGGAGCCAGTCCCATTCGGGCCTTATAAGTCATAATGAGATCTTAAAAATCTAATCTAAAACGCACAGGTATCCCTTCTAACAAAGCTAAATCTGGGATTCATGTGTTGTTATAATTAGTGGGAAAAAAAACAAACATTAAATGAGTGGAACTGTTGACTCATTCTTTCTTTCACTGCCGCCGTCTGTCCGCATGCTGTGTCCCAGTTTAGGAACTGGGTCTCTGGGTTTTTGGAGATTTAGGTCAGGCCTTTAACGCAGACTGCGTGACATTTGCAGTACTAAATAAATAAAGTACTCACGGTTTTTCTTGTACATCAGAAGCTCAAAAGAGTTCATCTCGTAGCTCTCAAAGGTCTGCCGAACCTTCTCGGTCATGTCCTTGTCCGTCAGCTCTCCGTACATGAAGCTGCAGGAGAGAAAACACTCAGAACTGACGCTGCTCTCCATCCCACCGGTGCAGCAACAGCGTGTGTGTGTGTGTGTGTGTGTGTACCTGCAGGTGCTGCTCTTCTGCATCACCTCGGCTCGATGGTAACCCGACAGCTTGCAGAAGCCGTCGTTGCTGTAGACGATCGGCCAGTCCACGATCTGAGCGTTCCCCAGCACGAAGTTCGTGTCTGACCGCGAGGAAACCAGAAGGTGACAACCGGCCCCGGTTCAGTGCATCACACGACACAGAACCATGTGTTATACATGGTTAGGGCTGCACGGTGGATTATGGCTGCAAACAATTATCTTTGTTATGTGTTAGCCTGACGATTATTTTCTCAATTAATCATTCGGTCCGTTCAGCTTCCCAGAGTCCACGGTGACATTTTATAATGTCTTGTTATGTCCAATAAACACTCCCGTAGCAGTTTACTGAAAAACAGAAAATAAATCACACTGAGAAGCTGAAACCAGAGAATTTTTGCTTTAAGATTAATTAAACTATTGCTTGATTGTTGTAAAATGTGTTGCCAATTAATTTACTGGCGATAGACAAATTGATTTATCACAGAAGTTGTGCAACTCTACAGTGCATCTAATTAAGTAATACGGATTTAGACTGTAAGTCTGTAAACAGACTAATTTTTTTCAATTTCAGTGTCAAAAACATGGAAAACATTTTGTTCCCAAAGACTTATGAATAATTGGAATTAATAATCGTGTCCTCAATATAAAGCAAATCATAATTGTCATTTAAGCCATAATCCGGCAGCCCTAACAGATAAATATCATGTATTTATCTTTTCTTCTTTCCTTTCTTTCTGCCGACCTATTCATCCACCTGTGATGTAGCTGATCATGTGTGAAGAGTTTTACTGACACAAGTTTACAATATGTATTATTTAGGGCACTCCCTGTGTTTTGATATTAATATTCAGTTTAGGCAACAACAGAACAAGCAGCTAACGGCCAATCACAGCCCACCAGCAGCAACTCAAAGACACACACACACACACACACACACACACACACACACACACACACACACACACACACACACGAGTTCACAGCGGCACAGGAAGGTTTATCTCACTCTGTGTGTGTGTGTGTGTGTGTGTGTGTGTGTGTGTGTGTGTGTGTGTGTGTGTGTGTGTGTGTGTGTGTGTGTGTGTGTGTGTGTGTGTAGACGACAATGTGTCCGCAACACCGAGCATCAGGAAAGTTGTCATCAAATGTTTCATGATCTTGTTGATTTATTCCAAGATTTAAATGAAAATATGACCAGTTTAACGCCTCACTGGGACTGGATCTGTTTCTCTACATGAGGAGCATTAACTGCTGATCAGTCGTTTTATTCCCCTCCGGAGCCCGTATGTGGTTTCTACCCGTTATTACTATGCAATTAGCGCCTGTTGTTGGCTGCTCCTCCAGTCACATACATTTGTATTTTACGTATTTTTGTTTCGTTTTTGGAAAGAGTGAAAGCTTCTTGTCAACAGAAAAAACTAAAGCCATCAGACGTGTCGTCCATGGACGTACAGACAAATTATTACTGGATTTAAACGGAGAAAAACTTTCTCAGCCCCCCGCACCCCCCACTAATTCTAATTAGTTTTATGGATGTTTATTCCTGATGCACATTGGAGATAATGACATCCTCGGGAAGTTGCACTGAATCATATTAATAAGCGTTTCATGTCTGTGTTTTCACGTTTCACTGAATTAAGAAGAAGAGAAGAAGAGTGTGATGTTGGCGTTTTGTCCAAAGCTGCTGTCGCTTGGCGCCAGGCTAACTGCCAAGCGACAGTTACTGCCAAATTAGTTGGAAATAAAGTAAAGTGTGTTGATGATATCACTGAAGCTGATAGATATACTTTACGCGTCGAGCAGCTGTTATGAATGTTACCTGTAAACTACTTCCTGTATATCAGTGTTGTGTTTTTTTGACTGGCACTTCCACATTCAGGAGTGACTTCATAAATATTTCACACTTTAACTGTTCTTTTTTTTTTTAAACAAAGGCCTGAAACGTTTGCCGTGCCGCTGAAGTGCAGCCTGCAGGCTGTAATACGCTACAGAAAAACCTCCAAGGACTGAAACTACACGATGCAAAATACATGACACGAGTTAATGTCGCGTATAGTTCAGGATGGAGATTTGTTTTCAGAATGAGAGACACACACGACACAGCTACAACAAATAAAACACTCTGATGTCAATCGCACTAAACTGCATGATAATGAATGAAAACACTAACAAATATGATAAAATACTGTTTCGGATCAAACATTTTGGGTATTTTATTACCGTAACTAATTTTCCTATTTGCTTTTATTTAGATTAGATATGTATCATCATTATTATTATTACAACACAATCCTGAATTATCAGCTCTTCCTAATTTGTAAAAAAAATTGTAAAAAAATAAAAGATGAAACAAAAATGGCAGTCAGCCCAAAACCCCACGAGGAGCTGAGACTTAATTGAGTGTGTGGAGTGACAAGCGATCACATTAATTAAGCCGTTTCCTGACCTTCCCTCTAGCGCCACCATCAGGACAAATGCTCCCTATTGTGCGGCGTAATGAACACTTGCAGCATCTCGGGGCCACGAGCAGCTCCCCGGAGTTTAAGGCTCCAGCTCATCCTTTGTAATTTCATTAATTGGGGTGAATTGGGCAGAATGTTATGCTAATGAATTGTTCAGCCACAGTTTATCGTCACACTGAATTAAACTGCAGCCTGAATGAGGCTAATCTAACATCCAGGAGCTGCTGCTGCTCATTTAACTGCACGAGATTAACAGGAAAAATACGTTCCACGGAGATAAACGCTTCTATACTCCCATTAGCAGAGGTGTTTGTGTGTGTGTGTGTGTGTGTGTGTGTGTGTCTTCAGGACGTACACACATTAAAAAAAGTCAGTTTGGAGCTAAACGCTAATGCCACTACGCTCACAGTAACAATGCTAACATGCTGATGTTTACTATGTGATTATTAGCATGCATGCTAACAAGTAATAAGCGCCGCTGAGGCTCATGGGAATGTCTTTCGTCCTGCAGGTCTTGTTGTTGTGCGAGCTGACACATGATGACATATTTTTGGTTGGCGGCAGAATAGTTCAATGTACACGTTAGCTAACGCTGGCTTAGCACGTTTCGTTGACATGTTTCTTAACAATAGCTGAATTAAATATAACTTTCTCTGAATATGTCTGTCAGTCATTCTCTGTGACCGTGTGTGTGTGTGTGTGTGTGTGTGTGTGTGTGTGTGTGTGTGTGTGTGTGTGTGTGTGTGTGTGTGTGTGCCGCTTGGGGAAATTAACATGAACCAACTGGAACTGATTGGTCGACCCCATCCGCTGACTCAATGTCCAGACATTTTCACCCCTGAGAGAGAAACCAGGCGTGAATAGTGAAGAGAAACTGAGGGCGTATAATCCTTTGGATGCTTATAACTGTCCTGCAGAAGAAGAAGAAAATTGCTATTCCAGCATTCACAGCAGCTGCAAAGCAACCCCCCAAAAAACTAAAGACGGACTAATCAAAAAGAGTGTCTTACAATATCGGGGAAACAGAACTAGGTTGACCTGATTAATACAACATCTCTGCAATAAGCTCCATCTTTGAGAATATTAAAAGTGTTCATTAACGCCGTTTCAGAGGAGTGGATTCCATTTTTCATTTTAAGGTTGTGTAGTTTGTGCTGTTGCTACGTATTATTAGCGCATGAAACGTTGTTCTGTCGACTGCTGGGATCATGGCGTGTGCATTTTAGGACATAAACTTTGGTCACAAGCCAGAAAAGTTGGAGAAGCTCAAGTTTGGAGTTAGAGATTTAAGATTCAAGAAGTAAAATAGCTGCTGGTGTTATTTAAATACAGTGTGTAGACTCTAGCGAGCTGGTGTGTGTGTGTGTGGGAAGTATATATACTTGTGTGTATATATATATATATATATATATATATATATATATATATATATATATATATATATATATATATATATATATATATATATATATATTCATATACTATATATATATATATATATGTAGACACACAGTATAATCATAGGTGAGTGGACGGGGAGGGATACATGTACACAACAGTATGTGGAAACACTGGTCTGTACCTGTCTGTCTATGTGATAATGTCCAAACTGAAAAGTTGAAAAGAAAAGTGGTTAAAGGAGCAGACACAGATGAACCAGTGAGAACAGAGCTGAACCAACGCTGAAGCTAAGGAGGATAAAAAATGTAAAATAATTAATTAAGGCAAGCCAGGCTATACCTGTGATCACTTTAGTTTTTACCGTGTAGGTTTCCTACCGATGCCTGGGAATAATCAGTCACACATAAGATATATTGATATATATTGATTATGTTTTCAGTCCCTTAAGAGTAAAAAAAACTAAAATTACTATAAATGTAAAGCTAATTTTAAGGTTTTTGTCGCCCGAAATAGGAAGAGCAGCACAAACTAAATTATATTCACTGTCATTGTATTGGGGTGGAAAGACATATTTTAAAACAAATAAAACCTGCATGGAAAGTAAATACGTTTTGTTTATTTTTGTGTCATTTTAGGGTGAAATGACCCTTTAACGTTACATTAGGTGTGTTAAATATGATTGTTTTCAGCAGCATGAACTTTACTTTAATGTTATTAAACATGTAAATGTATGCAGTATTCAGTGACCTATTAAAATGTAAAGTAGGGATAAGACTTTCCCTCTTTTTACTGCTGCTGAGCGAATAGAACTTATTTTTAAATATTCATGGGAGGAGAGTACAAGAGCTACTCATCTTTACATATATTACATACACTTTGTATATGAGAGCGTAAAATGGGGCTACAATTAGCGATTGCTTTCATTGTCGAGTAGTAATGACCATTAGTATTAGTCTATTAAATAAACAGCACGGTTCACGTCAGCTTCTCGCATTGGAGAATCTGGAACCAGCAAAAGGTCACTTGGATTGACAAATATTTGTTTTAATGTTTACTGCTTATCTTTTTGTCTGTTAAGAAAGCTAATAGTTTAACGCTAAATCAATTGTTTTTATTACTTTATATATATGAAACGTGTATGCAAGCCATAGCCTGATTTAAGGAGGGCATTTACTGTTTGGATTTAAAAGGTAAATATATGCTACTTTTAGAATATGAAACAACATAAATATATATATATATATATATATATATATATATATATATATATATATATATATATATATATATATATATATATATAGTTAGCGTTAGTTTTTTAAAATCTAAATACAAGGTGTATAACTTCAGGCTAATTTCTAAAAATGAGGATAAACAGGCCAAAACTCATCTGCTACTTTTAGAATATGAAAAAACACCAATATATATCTTAGCTAGTTTTAAAATATGAGTGTAAATATTGGTTTTCTGAAATGATAAGAGCCTATCACAGAGGAGCTGTCTGATGACGACACGACCGAACAGAACCACGAGACTCTCCGCACAACAAACGGGCCGTTTAAACACTGGTGTGTTAAAAACCGGACCGAACCGGATCCTACCGTTGGACCGGCGGACGATGTTCTCCAGGAACGTGTTCTGAGGGGCCACGAGACCCCGCCGTCCTCCCGCCATCCTCCTGCAGCGCGAGGCAGAGCTGCTTCCCGCCGCTCACATATCTGATGCTGCGCGAGCCCCGCGCGCGCTGTAGAGTAGGAGGCTCGCTCTCCTGCGCGCGCGCTCTCTCTCTCAGCAGGCTCGTTATTGGCAGATGGTTGCAGCACGAGCTCCGAAATGAGCCACGGTGAGAGAGAGAGAGACAGGGATGGAGAGAGAGAGAGAGAGACAGGGAGAGAGAAGGAGAGACAGAGAGAGAGAGAGAAGGAGAGACAGAGAGAGAGAGAGAGAGAGAGAGAAGGAGAGACACACACAGAGAGAGAGAGAGAGAGAGAGAGACAGAGAGACACAGAAAGAGACAGACAGGGAGACTCAAGTCGTTCTAATTAAAGGGCCAATTCACCCAAATGTCTAAATGCATATTTGAATATTATTGATCCGAGTATCCACTCAAATTAAAACAAATAAAATAGTCCAGACGACTTGGCAAACTTTAATTAATGGACACCAACACAATGTCTGGTTGCACATTCACAAGGTCACCTACAAGTGATGTTCCCCTTTTGAAGCCTCCAGTTCTACGATTTCGCCGTCGCCATCTTGGATTAAGGTCGTCGCCATGTTTTTGATTTCTTTCCCGCAACCAATGAACGGAGGTGACTTTAGGACACCTCTGCATCGGCTTCACTTTTCCTGCAGAACCGCAGGAAAATACTCACATTTATAGCGGCCATTTTGAAAGTAAATAAACTCACATTATTATGTGGTCACGTCGTCACAGACAGACAGTTTGAAGCATTTAGGGGCGTGTATGACCTTATGACCTTTCACTCAATGACCTGGCTGACTACATACTTTATCAAAGTGGCCAGACCAAGTTTTATCAAAAGTTAAAAACATAACATGTATTGTTTTCAGGACAGGAAGAGAGGGAACTTTGAACCAGAGTGAGGGGCCCCTGAAGGGCCCCTGATGTGGATATTAGTTTGTGATGATTAGATCAATCGCTAATTGCACCATGAAGAGGCCTTGAAATGGATCCTCGCACCTAAATGGTGCGTAGTCCTCTGTGCATTTGTATTTATTTAGATTTAAACTCCTGGAGGCAGGATGAAACATAAAAAAGTGCATTCTGGGTAAAAAATGCAATCTGCCCTGTGTAGTTTGAGGTGTTCACTGTGCCCACGGGACCTTAAACGCATCAGTATTCAGAATCAAGAGTTTCCCGTGGGTGTTTGAGATCTCTGCAGTAGAGTTTAATAAATAAACAAATAATTTTGAGCTGAATAATGTCAACAGAGGAACTATTTTTGACTGAAGATTAAAAAAAACTTTATGAACACTACTTTTTACTACAAAACATTTGTTTTATTACTATTTTTGGTTGTGTCTGCATGTTTAACCGTTTGCTCTTTTAGTGTGTGTTGTCACGTTAAACACTTTAATAATTATATATGATGTGTGACCCCAGGTGACCCCTCTTAAAAGGGGCTGGTCCTAAATAATGTGTTGATACAGAATGATATATTTTAGTTTTTCAAACGCAGATTTCCCCCCCAAAAATGTAGGGTGAATTTTAATCACTCCACTGAACTGGTATTTTAACTCCTTTAGCCCACTCTAGAAATGTGAATAATTTTTTTTAATGGGCTTTTTGGCTCATAATTATGTTTTCTTCTTAAAAAAGGAAATAACTTCATTATATAAAGATCCTCTATAATCTATAATTGATCTAAAGTGAATCCAAGTAAATGAAACAAATAATTGCTCAGAAAGAGTTGACTGTGTCCTCTCTGCTGACTCGTGTTTTATTGTTGAGCGCTGTCTCCCCCTGCTGGCCACGAGGAGTCAGTGCAGGAACACCGACCGCTGAACGAGGAGAGAAAACAAAAACAACACGCTGAATTATCGTCAACATGTAATCAGTTGACTTCACGTCATGTAATAATGTAATTATATGTATTTTTAATAACCTGTGACTTGTCTGTAAATGAAATAATTACGTTGACAGTTTAATTTATATGTTCAATTTATGATTTCCAGATACGTCAGAATAAGTTTGGGTTTAATTTATCTTAATCTAAGTTGTGTTGCTGTTAAATCTCAGTTTTTATTTGATTTTTTATTTATTAAATTTTTTTTGTTTATTAGTTTGTCTAGGCGGAGGGATCTGCTGCCACAGAAGCCGCAGTAGCTCTGGAGTCGCATTGCCGCTCGACGGTGCGTAAAAAAACCCTTCCGCTGCGGTGGTTAGACCCCTGCTCAGTAATCGCTTTAACCGGGAATAAAACTTCCTTTGCAGCTGATTTTACACATCAACACTACGTAATATTTAGACTAGACTCTACTGTTGTTATCTGCGAAGCTTCACAGCCCGAAGCGATTGTAAATAAAGCGTCAGAAGGGGGGGAATAAGAGAAGAGCTCGGCAGCGACACGGACGAAGCTGCGGCGAGCGAGCGAACTGCAGCAGAAAATTAAAAAAAATCCTCCAGCTCCTGGTGACATTTTATATCCCGACACCGCGGCTGAAAAACGGCGAATTTGAGGCGCTACGATGCCGGGAATGATGGACAAAGGCTCGGAGTATTTAGGAAAAGGTCGCTCGAACGGCACGAAGAGTCCGTCCAACGCTTCCAACGGACATTTTTCTGACGAGAGCGGCAGCGACGACGAACACGGCGAGTAAAATAGCCTCGAACAGCGTCTTGTTTCGGTCGCGTTCGGGCGCGTTTTGTACGTGAATATTACAAAATATATTAAAATAAGAAGAACAAAATCTAACGTTCTCTTGTGTTTTCATGCTAATGTTTCCACAGATGTGGGGATGCGGGTCGGAGCCGATTATCAGGCCAACATTCCCGAGTTCGAGCCCGGTGAGTTTTTACAGATTTCTACCTGGGTGACGGACGGGGGTAGCCTCGAACATGTAGCCTTAAGTAACACACTGTGAACTACACGCACACGCGCACAGCTTCACGTGAACGCGTTCAAACCCGTGACTGGACCCTTTAAACGAGGTGTGGGTTCATTTATACCACTGTTGGTGATTTGTTTTTAACCGGAGAGAGACACATGATCCGAGGCTATCAGCTTCTCACCAACAACTTGTGACGTTTCTGATCCTTAGAGCTGGAGTTGGTTTGTTTACATTCTTCTTCTTCTTTATTTTCCCTCCACTTATATGAAATATTGTAATATATTATTTGTGGCCAAAGTGAGAGAAAATGCTCCAGGCAAAATAATAATAATAAAATAAGTGATAATAATAACTACTTTTCAACAAGGCAATTTGATTTTCTACACTGACTCTCATTTAAAAAATATAATAATAATAATATATATATATATATATATGTATATATATATATATAATATTTTCTGACACATTTCTTAATTATTTATTTTTCTGTATGATTGATGACACAAAAAAACGGATAAAAAAAGCATATGCCAACATTAATGAAATTGATTAGCATGAAAAAAAATCAGATAAAACTTGATACAGTTTTTATTAAAAAAAATGTAAAGCTTGTAATGTGTAAGAATAGTGACTCGTTATATTAGTTAAAGTACAATTAGTATTTTAATATTTTTAAGTTAAACCCCAAAATGAAAACGTAATTTTGTTTTTTATTTGTCATTGGATCATAAATTAAATCCTGCGGGATAAATTTTGTTGGTTCATTGCACTTGTTCATAATAGATGATGTAGTGTGCACCTTCTTCCGTCATCCATGATGTTAATAATTCAAATCTAATAGATTACCTCCCTAATTCATAGTTAACTATCAGCTATGAGTTGTTTTGATCACAGAAGAACTTGTGGGTAATAAAACAAAAGGAAATTAATATTAATTAAATGCAATTTGAAAATCGGGGAAAAAATTGACCAAACGTCCCACTCCATCTGGCAGCACAATTATTTTCTTGAAACCAACAAATAAATTAAAAAAATCGACACATTAAAAGGGCGAGTGATTCAATATTCATCTTCTATAAAAATCTAGTGTGGGTCCAAATCTAAAAACAACAGATACTACATTTCCCACAATGCAACTGAACTTTGGCCAGCTCCCTCCAGAGCCACAGAAGATGTTTAGTCAGTTTTATGTGCTCTGAACGTCACGCGTGGCCCTTTAAATGTGTGACGAAGACTGACTGGCTGAGTGTGATGTTCGTCACGTTCCTTCAGGCTCCACCAAGTACACGGACAAGGACAGCGGAGGGATGCTGGTTTGGTCTCCGTATCACACCATCGTCGACTCCAAATGTAAGTCAACTTCCTGTCATCCTCACGCACAGCTGTGGCCCTCACGTCCGACTGATCCAACTGTGTGTGTGTGTGTGTGTGTGTGTGTGCGCGTGTGCGTTTCCTCCCCACAGTGGACGAATACATCGCTCTGGCCAAAGAGAAACACGGATACAACGTGGAGCAGGTGAGCTACACAACATGTTTGCAAAGCGATGGCGTGAGCTGCTCATTTCTAAATGTCCGTACTGCCGATCACACAGAACAGCTGTTGTCATGAAGCCGTACTTGGGTTGATTTTGTTTAACGACGTCGTTGACCGTAAACTAACGTCTGTCTCAGAAGAGGTTTAAACATCCTAAAAGTTTCTCCTCAATGACGGCAAAGAGATAAAATAATATGTGCGTCAGTCGAACTTTAGACTTTATATAGTAATTCAGCTCTTAAAGTTTCCAGAGGATCCCGAGTCAGGATTTCAGAAAAATACAACGATAAAGAACTTCCAAAAATGTAAGAAAAAAAGCCTTAATAGAGATCCAATCGGCTCATGACGAGTCAAATCATTCCAGCAACACTGGAGATAATGATCTCCACAACGCTGCACTATTATGATCTGGAAAATATGAGTCTGTGGCGCCGATGAAGCTGTTTGGCAGCTGGCATCAAGTGGACAACGCAAACCACATTAAATACAATGAAGCAGCCGGAAAATGACACGCTGATATGCACGTTTTATTTTGTTTACATTAGAAATTCTGTTAGCGTTTATTTATAAAAATGTAAAATATTGTACAGCTTTTTTTCTTTTAAAATCGGATGTCTTTCTCGCACTCCTGTCCTGTGTATTGATGTGTGTGTGTGTGTGTGTGTGTGTGTGCAGGCCCTCGGCATGCTCTTCTGGCACAAACACAACATAGAGAAGTCTCTGGCCGACCTGCCCAACTTCACCCCGTTTCCAGACGAGTGGACGGTGGAGGACAAGGTGCTGTTTGAACAGGCCTTCAGCTTCCACGGCAAGAGCTTCCACCGCATCCAGCAGATGGTAAACACACCGCCAGTACTATTACCGTAAAAGCCGGGTTACAAGCCGCTACCACTTTCGGTGGGTGTCCCCGCTGTAGCAAGCTAGCGCTGCTGCTGCTAGCTCCCTGCTGCTGCTGCTACTGCCTGCGTCCCCGCTGCCCGAGTCAGGCGTCGAGTCGGGGCTGGTCTCAGGTAAGTAGCGAGAGCTAGCGGAGAACTAGCAGCAGCGCTAGCTGGCTACAGAGGGGAGCTAGCAGCAGCGCTAGCTGGCTACAGAGGGGAGCTAGCAGCAGCGCTAGCTGGCTACAGAGGGGAGCTAGCGGGGACACCCACAGAAGGTAATAGCGGCTTGTAACCCGACTTTGACAGTACTGCAATATAAGTACATTTACTACCTTTATACTTATACTCCACTATATTTTTCCGACGGCTGTAGTTACCGATTACTTTTTAAATTGTGTTTTTTTTTTTTTTTTTACGCGAAAAGGACTTGAGTTGAATTTGATCACGTTTCCTTCAGTTACCGGACAAGTCCATCTCCAGTCTGGTGAAGTACTACTACTCCTGGAAGAAGACCCGCTCCAGAACCAGCCTGATGGACCGGCAGGCTCGCAAACTGGCCAACAGGAGCCACCGCGACGACAGGTACGGCCCGCGGGTCGGCTTCCAGTGGAAATGCACACCTTTTATTTCTGTCCCCCGATCGCTGGCGACAGCAGATCACACGACTATGTGATTTCAGAAAACTGTCATTTATAGTCACAGTAGAATTTTTTTTTTTTTTGGAGACTGCAACATTCATTTTATTTCTGTGCTTCAAAGTCATTTTTATTGTTAAAAAATATATATTTGTTTTAAGTCAGACAGACCAGAGTTGTAATATCTCGTGTTTACAGTCTAGTCTTCTTCGTTGGTGTCTAATGTATCTGTGTGTGTGATCTTGGCCGGCTGTGTTGTTGTTGTTGTTGTTGCAATGACGTGTACCAACTGAATTATGGCGTCTGGTTGCCGTAGTGATGAGGAGATGGAGGAGGCCCCGCCCATCGAAGCTAATGACAGCGACTACGATCCCAACAAGGAAACCAAGAAAGAGGTACGTGGACTGTAATCTAAGAAGGGGCTTTTATAGACTTATCTTCAAATGTTTTTTTGCAATTAGACCCTTTACTACGACGAATCTGTCTTTTTAAAAAACAAAATGTATTAGCTATTCAATCTAGAAAATATGAATCGTGATCATAAAGGTGTTTCTTTTACTTTGTACACTCCATTTCTATCAGTGAGGTTAGGATTTATTACAGGACTGTTGTTAGATTGTGTGGGTTTTATCTGGTGTAGCTGATAAACTTTATTTTATGAGACACGAGAAAGAAATCCAAACATTTGAGAAGCTGGAGGCGGTTATTGTTTGACATTTTTACTTTATAAAAATGACCATTATTTAAATCTATGGAACCTTAAACTGACAGAATGTAGTAAAAGACAAGTAAAAAAAGATATAACTGACTACAAAACAGTTTGTTCAATATTCCAATCGGTGCAAAAAACATAATCAAACTATACTTTAGCCACGCCCATCTCATTATATATGCACATTTAGTGATGGGAAAATAGAAAATAATTATGCCCAGAAAAGAAAGTAAGATTTGAAATAAAATGAGCACATTTTCACAAATAGAAGACTAAAATATTTTATATTTATTCCACGATCTGCTTGATGATAAAAGGGAAAATGACATTTTAACGGTTCAACTATCAATCTCACTTGTCGATGCGTTCAGTGACATAATCGACTTGTTTTGTTGATCTTGGTTTAAAATTGTCAGTGCGCAGCTCTGTGTTTCCGCCCCGCAGAACCCGGTGGAGCCGGTGCCGGCGGGCTCCAAGGTGGCTCTGGGCCGGCGGGAGCACCACACCCTGCAGCACCGACACCACCAGCGCTCCCGCTGCCGCCCGCCCAAAGGCATGTACCTCACCCAGGAGGACGTGGTGGCCGTGTCCTGCAGCGCCTCCGCCGCCAACACCCTCCTCCGCCAGCTGGACATGGAGCTGGTGTCCATCAAGAGACAGGTAGGAGACGGCCCGCCTGCTCCAGACCTGAGCTGAGAAAACCACTAATTCATATTTTTAACCAGCTTAGATTTAGTGTGAGTGACACCTTCTGAATTCATCAGTGTTTTTGTATTTACATTATTAATATAATCAAGTGGAAGTTATCTGTACATCCATGAGTACAATGCGAACGGGAGCTGCTAATGGCTGATTCAGCATACTTTTAATGGAGACAGTTTGATTCAATGTAAATGAGGCTAACTCTGGTTTAAAATGTAAGATATCAAATAAAAAATGGAAATGTGAACAGCTACAATCTGCTGATCAAGACAGTGTGAAACAATCAACAGCTCTGGAACTTCTACTAAGAGGACCTTTAGTTTGATATCTTGAATAATGAATGAATGAATGAATACTTTATTAATCCCCAAGGGGAAATTTGTTGTCGGAGTATCAATTTACAGACTAAAAATAACAGGGATGAAAGAGATATATATATATATATATATATATAATTACATTACACAAATAAAAATAGCTGTGATGAAAGATATGTACAGCGCAGAGAGAAAGACAAACATAAATGAGTGCAAGGGCACCTGTAAAACACCTGTAAACCAACATTAGCATGTAGCTGTGCAGTACATTTAGTGAAGTTGGTGTAAAGATGGTTTTGACATTATTGAGGATGAACTAAATCACCCGATAGTCAGAGATCATCACAGGAAACCACTTAGCGGTGAACTGGGCAGCTCAGCACAGGTGAAGGACCCCAGGTGTGTCCCCGGGGTCGTCCTGTGCCGTGCCTGTCCATGTCCATGTCCCTGCTCTGCCTGAGCTGCGCTGCCCCCTGCTGGTGTTGCCTGCAGCTGCCAGCACACTGAAGGACATTGCAGCTCAACATTTCAAGCAGAAGGTCACGTCGACAGTGCGTTTTGTTGAGGCTAAGCTGAGTGTTTGTGTCTCGTTCTTCAGGTGCAGAACGCCAAGCAGACGAACAGCGGACTGAAACACATGTTGGATTCTGGGATTGAAGAGTTCAAACTGGCTGAGGTGATCACCACTGATGCAAACAGGCTCACATAATCACATCTGTGCTGGTAGATTAATAGTTTTCCATTTTATGTCACTTTATACTTCTACTCCACTTCATCTCAGAGGCATGTATTGTACTTTACACTCCACTACGTCTATTTGAACACTTGAGTTACGTTTCAGATGAAGATTTTACACACAAAACACATCATCAGCTTATAAAATATGATGTTTTGTTATAGATTTAGCTACCAAAGGTACCCATAAAGCTTATAAAATGGGCTCCACCTCAACCAGCTGTAACATTAAAGTGCTGTTTGTGTTAATGCATCAATAATAATGGTATTGTAATATAATGATAGAACACTGACAAGCAAATACCTTTAATTTTGATACTCAGATCATACTTTTGCACTTTTACGTAATTGCAATATTCTCTCATAATAATACAATTCTTCACAGGATATCAGACTGTGTTTGTTAGTTCTTTAACTCTTGTGGTAATTGCTTTCCTGCCTTGTGTGGAAACATGTAATTCCTTATGCATTGTGGTTTGATGAATCACCACCAGACGCCTTCAGTTTCCTGTTAAGCTGTCAGTAGTTAACCGTCAGTCATGGTTGTTGCAGAGTAACCAGAAGGTGAACGCCCGCTGGACCACAGACGAGCAGCTGCTGGCGGTTCAAGGTGAGCTTCTAGTGACAAGTAACAGCTTAGAGAAGGAGCTGAAATCCAACAAATGCATGTTGAAGAACCTTCTAGCTCTTCATGAAGATGAGCACTGAGGACTTATCTTGGATCAGATGACGACATGTATGTGAGCAGAGTCGTTCGTAGAGCTTTTTTAGCCTCTGTTAGCTCCTGGTTTTGGTTTTGTGGCACGCTTCCTGTCTGTTTTGCGATAACCCCCTCTGTACTGAACACTACCTGCTCAGCAGCAAACAGAAGATACACATAGTTAGAGGCTAGCTGGTGAACATAGTGGAGCATTTAGCAGTAAAAGAGACAGATATCTCCCTCTGGAGCGGGAGGAGACCAAAAACAGAGCTAAAAGAGGAGAG
>NC_136594.1:5221949-5246949 GCF_910589615.1 Taurulus bubalis | reverse complement strand
TATTTTACCCTAAAATATGCAAAATAAATATTGTATTACTGCCCTGAGTAGTGCCTGCAGATCTTCCTTGAAAATGCAGGCGACAAAACCCTCAGGCAGCTCGTTGCTGCAAGTTTTAATTTTAATTCAAAGCATGCAACATAGAAAGAGAAGATCTAAAGTAGTTGTAAGAAAGTTAGTGTTGCTGCACCTCATTAAAACCTAATTAAAAGCTCTCATGGGGACACCTCACCTGTCTACATCCGGCCTCAGGTGCCTTGAATGTTGTTGAGGCGCCACTTTGACCTTAAAGGGACAGTTCCTCCCAAAAGTTGTTTGCTCTTAAAAGAACAGTTCACCCAAAATGTTGTTTAATCTTAAAGGGACAGTTCACCCAAAACGTTCTTTGCTCTTAAAGGGACAGTTCCTCCCAAACGTTGTTTGATCGTAAAGGGACAGTTCACCCAAAATGTTTTTGCTCTTAAAGGGACAGTTCCTCCCAAACGTTGTTTGATCGTAAAGGGATAGTTCACCCAAAATGTTGTTTGATCTTAAAGGGACAGTTCACCTCAAATGTTGTTTGATCATAAAGGGACAGTTCACCCCAAATGTTGTTTAATCTTAAAGGGACAGTTCACCCAAAACGTGCTTTGCTCTTAAAGGGACAGTTCACCCAAAATCTTTTTGGGAATTTTGATTTTAGAATTAAGGAGGCTGTACACAGTGTTCAAACTAATATTACATAATTTTAAACCCAAGAAGAGTTTAACCCCAAAATCTAAATATATATTTTTCCTCTTGCATGTAGTGCTATTTCTCAATCTAAATGGTTTTGCTGTGAGAAAACATATTTAAAAAATAGCAATACAGGTAGGAGGAAAAATATGTATTTTAGATTTTGCAACTGTCCCTTTAAGTTGGCTTTAAAATGATGTAATCTTACTTCAAACACAGCCTTCTTAATTCTGCCTCTCAATCTCAACTTCCTTTTAGGTTTTTATATAACTCACTGAAACCCAAACATCTGCAAAGTAAACCAAACAAACCACTGTTTTTTTTGGGGATGTTGTGGAGGAGATCAGGACACACCTCCAGCCATCCTTTAGGTTTAACTGCCAGTTGTTAAAACAGATTTAAAACATAATTAAAACAAGGTATCATGGAGTCTTTAACATCCCCTATGTGACCTCCTGCAGACTCATGGCGACACCCGACCCAATGCTGGGAGGACGCGAGGAGTCCAGCCTGCCGTTTGAGGACGTCATGAGGAGATCCGAGGAGTCGAGACTCGGGTCCGGGGAGTCCAGGATGAGCTCCTGGGAGTCGGAGCTGACCTCCGTCCAGCACTCGCTGAAGTTTGTGTTGACGCTTCGGGAGGAGTTTGTTTGTCCCGTCTGCAGAGGAGTCGTGCTCAACCCTCAGCAGAACTCCTGTGGACACATCTACTGCTTCCTCTGCCTCCAAGGACTGCTGTAGGAGCCAATAACAATCACACTGGACAGCTTGCTGCATTAATCATGTTAAACCATCGCCTTTAATTTAATTAAGTCTGCTCTCATTGGCTAATGTTGAGACACACCAAATCAAAGTTGAAATCTCCAATGGACGTGCATAGCAACATTTATAATAATAACATTTCTTCCCCTTAATCAGGCCATTGTGATTCTATATGAGAGCCTTATACAAGAAGTCTGCCATCGTCAGCCAATACAACAATTATTAGAACTACAATGACTAACAATAGCTGTGAAAAAGGTACTTTGGGATGTGGATGACAAGGCACTTCCTCACATATTGCCAGTGTGCCATTGGTTAAAGCCAGTGTGCCATTGGTTAAAGGCAGCGTGCCATTGGTTAAAGGCAGCGTGCCATTGGTTAAAGGCAGCGTGCCATTGGTTAAAGGCAGCGTGCCATTGGTTAAAGGCAGCGTGCCATTGGTTAAAGGCAGCGTGCCATTGGTTAAAGGCAGCGTGCCATTGGTTAAAGCCAGCGTGCCATTGGTTAAAGGCAGTGTGCCATTGGTTAAAGGCAGTGTGCCATTGGTTAAAGCCAGTGTGCCATTGGTTAAAGCCAGCGTGCCATTGGTTAAAGCCAGCGTGCCATTGGTTGAAGCCAGCGTGCCATTGGTTGAAGCCAGCGTGCCATTGGTTAAAGGCAGTGTGCCATTGGTTGAAGGCAGCGTGCCATTGGTTAAAGCCAGTGTGCCATTGGTTAAAGGCAGCGTGCCATTGGTTAAAGGCAGCGTGCCATTGGTTAAAGGCAGTGTGCCATTGGTTAAAGGCAGCGTGCCATTGGTTAAAGGCAGCGTGCCATTGGTTAAAGGCAGTGTGCCATTGGTTGAAGGCAGCGTGCCATTGGTTAAAGCCAGTGTGCCATTGGTTAAAGCCAGCGTGCCATTGGTTAAAGGCGCTGGTGTCTAAGGCTAGGTGGTGTCCAGTAGGTCAGTTTGTATGGTTGAATGTAGCCAATGGTGGAGCTGCCAATCACTTATAAAAGAGAACAACTTGAAGGGAGGTGTATTGTACTTAGAGCTTCAACGATGAATCCTTTAGTTGTCAACTATTAAAATAAACGGCAATTATTTTGATAATCAATTTATTGTTTTTACCGTTGTAAGATTTCCTGATTCCAGCTTCTTAAATGGGATTTCTTTCTGGTTTCTTTTCTCCTCTGTAACCATAAATTGAATATGTTTGAGTCGAAGACAAAACAAGACATTAGAGGACGTCACCGTGGGTTTTGAGAAACACCTTTTCTGACATTTTAGAGTCCAAACAACTAATTAACAGATCGCTCTGAATGCTTTTCTCTCCGTCTCGGCGTGAACACCAGTCTGCTTTGTGTTTCAGGGAAAGCTCATCGCCGTCCATTCCAGTTTGTCCAGTGGACGGAGCTGTGATCACACCGGCTGAGGTCAGCAGTCACACCTTCACACAGCTCACCTCATTGTTACGTATTTTAGTCACAAGTCGTGAACTTGTGACATCATCGCGTTTTAAGTTGCCATGTTGAACTCATCAGCGCAGCTTATTTCTACATCCAGTAGTTACTGAGTAACATGTTCATGTTCGTGTTTGGTCCCTTTCGGATGAATCGTAATAACTTTACAATCCCGTGAGATCCTGTGATCCTTTTCATCTAGCGCCATCACCAGGTCAACATTTGAACGTGCCCAATACTTATCAAGAGTTTTCTACCTGCAGGTTTTCCAGGACAACTGCTGCAAACGAGAAATCTCCGGTTTAGAAGTGTACTGCACCAACTCCCCAGCATGCACCTCCGTGGTCACGTTACGCCACCTGCAGGTGGAGTTTATACACAAACGGTTCAGTCTAACTTCGGTTTAATTGATCATCATCATCACGGACTGCATATAAGAAGTGGATGTAGTCACTGTGACATCACCCATTGGTTTGTGGACTATGGTTTTGAGTTTCGAAGCCTTGAGTTTGACATTTTGGCCGACGCCTTCTTGGTTTTTTAAGCGTCGCCATCTTGGTTTTTTAAGCGTAGGCCATCTTGGTTTTTGGGGCGTTGCCATCTTGTTCTTTTGCAACCAGAATTGACACAAGATGGTGGAGCATTTGAACGCACCAAAACATTTACAAATGAACTTGCATTAAAAGGGTTAAAGTTAAAATACGAACACTCGCACGTCGTCCAGATCGGACAACCTGTACATCACAATGTGGCCACGCCCTAAATAATACATAATTTACTAAATAAACATCATGCTCTATTGAAGAAGACTTGAAACGAGAGATTAACTATAAACTCATGCATACAATTATACTGAGGGAATAAATCAAGAGAGAAGTAGAGTAATTTATATAGACTTCTATACAACCAGAGGAGTCATTATAGATAATTTAAATTAAAGATACTTTTGAGACCCAGAGGTTTCTACTTGATCCCCATGTGTGAATATGTAAAGAGCTCTGACCTCATCACTCCCCACAAAGACACACTATGTGTATTTTCTACTTGCAAAGAACCTTGAACACAAGAGAAATTTACTCCGCCATATAATATCCTAATCGATGTATAAATGTAAACCCAAAAAATCCACCTGATCAACACGTATGAAATCGCACCTCTAGTCTCATGAAGCTCTGCGACGCTTTCTTTCAAAATAAATAAAAAGATCTTCCGTCACTCCGTCCTCTGCAGGAGCATCTGAGGTCGTGTCAGTATGAGCGGCTGCAGTGCTGCAATCCGGGCTGCAGGGCGGCGCTACAGAGGCGCTACCTGCAGGAACACCTGGCCGCCGCCTGTCCTCACCGCATGGAGCCCTGCCCGCACTGCCGGCAGCCGCAGAGACTGGGCTGCATCCAGGTGAAGTCACGGAGAGTAACGAACACGATGTCCTTCTCCTTCTTCATGCATGTTTGATGCAAAGAAACGAGTCTGGATGCTGAGTGTGGTGACTCGTTGCTCTGCAGGATCACGTGCAGAGCTCCTGTCCGGAGGTGGAGGTGGACTGTCCCAGCAGCTGCTCCCTGAAGGTTCCCAGACACAAGGTGAGCTCGTTCACATCACGAACCATGGAGACACACTCGGTCCTCTCTGCACATAACTAATGTAAATCCCTGTGGTCTTCCAGCTGACAGAACACAGAGAGTCGTGTGCCGAGCTTCCCGTCGAATGTTCTTACAGGGAGTTGGGCTGCTCCGTGCAGGTGAGTCTTTACCTGAAACACCGCAGTGTGACAGGAGACCGGAGCACCTGACGACAGCCCTGTTGTGTCCTGCAGGATAAGAGAGGGAGAGTGAAGCTGCACCAGGACGCTGCTGTCAACCGTCACATGCTGCTGGTCCTGAGGAGCAACACCCAGCTAGAGCAACAGGTACGTCTCTTGTTGTTAAATATTAGAGCAAATGTATTCTGAAAATGTAGTATGATGAGCTGATTAAATATCCCATAGTGACGACTTGAACGATGACTTTTCTTCCATGAAGGTCAGAAGAAAGGCGGTGGTTTAAGTCGGTCGCAGCTGATTCTGTATTCTTTCGCAGTTTGTTGTTATTGGTTTTATTTAAATGAAGGCGTGCGTGTGCGTGGACACCGGTTTGATTCCTGTCTCCTCGGTCAGGTGGAGGTTCTCCAGGAGGAGGCGCTGCTGATGCAGCAGGAGGTCCAGACGGACAGCTTGCTGCTCACCGGTCTGCAGAAGAAAATCCGGCCGCTGCTGCAACAGAACAACAGCCGCGAACACATCATCTCTGCAGCTCAGGTTAGTCTGATTCTCACAGCCGGTTGGGGACTATTTTCAGGGGCGGATGAATCCACATTTGGTGCTTGTGTGTGCTTGTGTGCGAGAGTGTGTGTGTGTGTGTGTGTGTGATTGAGTCAAAATAAACTAAAATGTGTGTGTTCATGGTGATGAAGGAACATGTCAGTTGAGATAGTAAGTCATTATTATGACATAGTAATTCAAATCCAGTGAAACAACTCACTGATTTGTTACCATGGAGCTTTATGGCACTGAGGAAGAAGATATATTAGGCTTTGAAACACACACAATATGACATTAGTCGATATGTTCACTGTTGGTTTGAGGCTGAACATGAAGAGAAATATATCACCAGACTTTAATGATGTGCCACTGAGACAAAAATGGGCGCAGTCTGTATGATTCGTTGTCACCCAGCACTTAACCGGTGCTTCCAATTGTTCTGGAGTGATTGCAAATCCGGATTCGAGGATCCTGCAGTGGTCCTGCAGTCCGAGCCACATTGTTAAACCGTGTATCCTGTCTGTCTGTCTGGTCAGAGGACGCTGAGCAGGCAGGAGGACGTCCTGTCCACCGTCCAGCTGGACGTCCAGCAGGTGTCTCGGGGCCTCGGCCTCGGGCTGGAGGAGCTGGAGGAGCTCAGGGAGTCTCTGGATGCCGTGATCCAGGAAGTGTCGGCAGCCGAGGTCCTCAGAGAACACCTGGGTAAGAAAGAGGTGCAGGTCCCCAGAATCAGATAGCTCCTGTTGCGGATGCGGTTTCCTTTCCAGTACGCTTCGGGTGTCCGAACTTGAACGCTGTTGTTGACGCTCTTCCTCCAGGAACCTGGGAGCAGAATCTGAAGCAGCACTCGGGTCTCCTGGAGCTCCACGCCGCCCAGCTCAGTACGAACGAGCAGCACCGGCAGGAGCTCGCGGTGACCTCCTACGACGGCAAGCTGATCTGGAAGATCGAGGACTTTGTGAGCAGGAGGGAGGCCGAGGTCAAAGGTCACCCGCCCTGCCTGAGCAGCGTGCCGTTCCACACCGGGACCTGCGGCTACAAAATGGCCTCCAAGGTCTACCTGAACGGGGACGGGGAGGGCAGAGGGACCCACCTGTCCCTCTACGTCGTCCTGATGCCGGGGGACTTCGACGCTCTGCTGCCGTGGCCCTTCAGGCAGACCGTGTCCCTGTCGGTTCTGGATCAAAGCGGGGCCGGCAACCACCAGAGCCTTAGCTTCAGGCCCGACCCGACGTCCAAAAGCTTCCAGCGACCCGCCGCCGAGTCCGCCTGCAACGTCGCCGTTGGGTTTTCTTGCTTCCTTCCAGTCAGCAAGCTAGAAACCCCTCTAAACGCTGCGTACGTGAAAGACGACACGCTGTTCGTCAAAGTGAAGGTGGACATGGCAGGTTTCGACCCACTGTAGCCCTCTGGGCTTTATTTTGTTTGGTTGCTTTGGCACCACCTGGTGGTCGGGTCAGGAAGGACAGTTTGGTAACGTAACGCAGACTGATATAACTTTCACCATGAGATTCTTTTCTCATTTTTTCTATAAAACATGACATCAGAAGATTTTAAAAATAAATTTGATCACGTAAAAAAAAAAAAAAAAGGTCTTTCTTTCTTACAGATTGTTCAGATTGATACAGTTTTAGGATCATCTCATTGATTACTGACTCGACACGAAATTTCCCCTTGGGGATTAATAAAGTATATATTCATTCATTCATTATTTGATGGAGGTCCGACTTTGGTCACTCCTAATTATTTAATGTCACTTATCTTGAGGTCACGACCAAATCATCTGACACTTGGTGCTTAAATCAAGTTATTTAAGTCCGTCGTCCTGAGATCGGGATCTAATTATCTGCAGATATGAAACGGTTAAGTATGGGTCAAGAAATCTGAAGAAGAAGACGATGCTGAGAACAGTTTTGTTATCAGCACTGTGTATTGTCTCAAGTTAATAATGATGTTTTTATCTTTGGGGTCAGCTTTGCATCTTTGCAGCAAAACAAATAGTTTTTTCAGGAAAAGGGAGATGATGATGAACCGGCAGCTGTTGGCCCACAAATACAGGAAGTCTGTTTGGCAGCTTCTGCAGACAAGTGTTACTGTTTATTATTCTGAGTGTCTTGATTCTATGGCAACCGTCTGCTCAGAAATACAGTTCGGAAATGCAGCATGAGTTTAATTCAAAATGCTGTTAATTAATCATGAACATATTTAGTGATTTTAGATAAGATTCACACGTGAACACATACTTCAGGTAGAGGGTTGTTGTGTCCGTAACAAAGAGGTACTCCATCTTTCTGTGAAAGAGCCGACTCAGGGTTTAATCAGGCAACTGAGCAGCAGGAAATAAAGCCATCTGTTAAATAAAGTGTGGATCCTTCATTCTTTTCCCCTCCCGTCTCTGACTTGACACTGTGGAAGCATCCTCGTCAGGTTTCAAATGTTCAAATTCTCTGTCAATCACACATTATGTGTTTTTTTTAGATTAAACCTTCATTGCACAACAATCGAGCCTTAAGTATTGCAATCGCACAGAGAAATAAGATTTTATACAAAATGTTGTGTTCGTCGTCAGATCGGCTCTCAGATCTGACGACAGCCAGGCGTTTCCCATCATGCATTGTGTCATGCAGTCGGTGGAGAGCGACTGTTGGACAGCTCTTAAGTTCTGTCTTTAAAGCTTCAATTCTCTCTTTTTTTAATTATTCTTATCAATTGATATGAAGGCTCACATGTGCCAGCTGAACCGTTCACCTTTAAACTACAGTTCACCTTTAGTTATTATTGTAGTAGTTATTATTTTCACTGATATCAGTTTCAAAACAACCCACTTGTTACTTGGTCATGAACATTTGTAAACATGTGATCAATAGGTTTGGCACTTTCCTTTGTTATCCTACGAGGTTTGTGACTAAGAGGCCCAAACTAAACATTGCATTACAAAGGTCTGTTGTTAATTTGTGTTTCAGAAACAAATACTGAACTCTTGCATGACATAATTTAACAGATAAACATGTGACCATCAGTGTATAAAATCTGACGCATTATTTCAGATCCAACTCCCAACAATACTGTAAGCTAGAGGCTCCACCTCATTAAAATGATGCTGACACAGTAGTAAGTAATAATACGACACCATGCTACAATAAATACCATTTTATTTCTACATTTTCATTGCGAAATTAGAATTTCACAAAACATTTTTTTTTTTTACTATACTGCAAAGAATTTTAAAGAAATATCCCTTGCACACTGCAGTGTATTAACTTCAGACAGATCATATTTCTGAAGCCCTTCATCGCACTGCAGAGTTGTGGTATTGTAAAAAAGTTTAAATGCGAATAAATTAAACAGTAAACAGTTTATGTAAAAAAAAAAAAAGATTTAAACAGCAGCACTTGTTTCGTTTTGAGGAGCAGATACACTTTCAAGTGCTGCCACTATACTATAGTATTTTACAACCACACGTATTGTTGATGGTGGTTTGGATGTTCCCAGTGTTGACGATACATCCATTCTGTGCAAGGACCGTTGGGCTTCCTGCTTCCTTCTGAGGTCTAGCTGGATCGTCCACAGCATCGTCCACAGGTTTGTCCACAGGATCGTCCACAGGTTTCCATGCTGGGAAGAGACAAAACAAAAACAAAAATGATTTTCTTCACTCACTGATCTGTTTGTAGTTCTGTCTCATCTGATTCAGCAAAGACCTGACAGATTAAGACACAATGTAGATCTTTGTAAAAACATAGAATAAATGCGCCTGATGTTAATCTAAAAGAAGTCTTTGTCTTTGTTTTAACAATGCGAAAATAAAATGGAATTTGGAATATGTGTTAGCATTTTCAAACCAGTACAAGTTAAAGCATAAGTTCAATATTTAGACAAAGCCTCTTTCTCTCTGAGGGTTAAATGATCAGATTGATACCACGCTCACGTCTGTACGCTAAATATGAAGCTACGTCCAGCAGCTGGCTAACTTAGCTTAGCATAAAGACTGTAAACAGGGGGAAACTGCTAGCCTGGCTCTATCCGAAGCTAACCTACCAGCTTCCAAGCTCATTAATGCAGCTCTGGGATCAGCTGGTTATGTTACTGTTATAACAAAGCAGAAATCAGCTGCATTTGTGTTTTTAAACATAAAGTAGGTGCTAAATGTGCCACACGGAGCCGGCCACATGCGGAGGCGGCCATCTAACGTTTTTTCCTGTTCTCTTACTGAATCTTTTATTATGAAGATCAGACGAGCACCCATCGTTCATATAAAGGATGATTCATGAAGCAGATAAACATAACACAACTGGCTTTACTTTTCTGTTTCACACAAGTTGGTAAAGACCAACAATAAATGAGTCACATCGGCTGTTTCCCTCTGTGCTCTAAAGCCCGAGCGGGCATAAACAGCCGGTTTCAATTAAAAAATAAATAATAATCGGCCGCCATCTTACCACGAGCGACCTGAGTCGAACCAGATGAAAACAAGTTTCCCATTCTGCAGTCATTCACCGTTCACTTTGACGAGAGATGAAGAGAATAACCACAACAAAGCAGGTAATAGAGGTAGAATATAAAGAGATGGATCCAAACCGACTTGTGCTGTCGTGAGCACGCGAAGAGGAGAGGCTGTTTCCCGGGCTTTTCCCTTTTTATGATTTCCATTGACGGAAATTACGTCAATGACAGCGACATCTTCTAGGAAGGAGATAAATGAAGCACATTTTTCTTCCCACTAAAGCATTACTTCCCACAGTGTTAAGATGAAAAGGAGGGAATGGAGAAAAAGAAGAACAATAGGGAGACATAACCCAATCTGACAGGTACCTTTGAAACGTTATGATCACCTGTTATGATGTTTTGATGATTCATGAAGCAGATTAACTTAACACAAGTCAGGACCCGTCGTGTTTTTTAGCCAAACTGGCTAAGCTACTTATTATTGTCGAGTTTTTCAGTTTCACACGAGTCGGCTGTTTCACTCAGTGCCCTAGAGCCTGAGAGGTCATAAATAGTCTGTTTCAATAAAAAAACAAAATCTTACCTCAAGCGGTCGGAGTGGAAACCCGGTGGGACGACAAACTACTACCCATTCTGCTGTCGTTCACTTAATTCCCTCTGTTGAGATGAAAGCAGCCTACGGTGTTGTTTATCACGAGGCAGAGCCAAACTCACTAACTCATCTATCGGCAGCCTGGGAAAAATATGATTTCCCCGGGTTTTTCTTTCTTTTAAACGACGTCAAATTATGTCAATGATGCAGACGTGCTTTGACACGTTTGTTCTGGAACCTCCTTTTTTAGGGTTGGGTTGCTCACAGGAAAGGTGAGAGGTGGTATGTGGAGGCCTGAAGATAAACAATAAAAAGTAAAAAAATAATTAAATGTAAACAGGCATTCCCTCAATTTTGATGACAGGAAGGTGTGAGGGGGATCTGACAGGTACCACCTGTTTTTTTTGTCTTTCCTTCAATAATAAGCAATCAAATGATTAAAACATCCATTTAATCGATGTCCTCACCGTGTTGCATGAAAGGGGAGAATACTTTTGGAACTTGGAAATGCTAAGGATGGGATAAATGTAGAGGAAAGACCCTGGAAGTCATATGAGAAATGTTAAAAAAATGATGACTATCTCATAATTATGACTTCCTATCTCATAATAATGACTTACTATCTCATCGTTATGACTTACTATCTCATCATTGTGATTTATGAGATCCAAGGTCATTATTTTGAGAAGGTTTCTCATTATAATGACTTACAGGATATGTATTTTTTCATCACAGTGGCAGGAATGGGCTTCCATATGGGTATGTGACGATTGTAATAAAGTTAAAGTTTCTTTTTAAGGATTTAGAATTTGTTCTCCACTGCAGGGAAGCAGGTAAAATGGACGAGAAGTGAAGGCGGCTGTGACCGCAGCGTGAGGCGAGCGGTGACAACACGCCGTCCTCTTCCCTCCTGATGGACGGTTATTAAAAGGCCGCCGCTGTTCGGACTGTAACTGGACTCCTGCAGGACGAGCTGCTCCCCGACCGACGCGACTATTCTGGGACCTTTTGTTGTGCTGACGGTCGGCGGGCTGACGACATGTGGAAGGTCAAACGTGAGTGTTTTCACTGCATGCTCCGTGTTTTTCACTCAATAAATCATCTCACTGTTACAGTCAGTTAGGTGTGACGGTGTTGAACAGATGCAGTGATGCACGAATGACTCTCTGTGGTATGACACCGGCCGACTGGCCATTGGCTGCTTGCTGTGGTTTACAGTCCTGAATGTCTCTTTGTTTTTAAGATTTTAAACTACTAAATCTACTTTATGTGCAGTTTAGATACAGAGTTTCGAGTTTAATCTTCATAAAAAACTTAAATATGGATCTTCATTGAATATAATATATGTATTAATATAAAAAAAGAACGACAATTTATTTTTGATTATCTATTTCTTTCAAATGATTATTGTTCTCATCTTTGTGGTTGTTCCAGTTTTGCATCAGCAATGCATTTGAATTGTTCTGTGGTTTGTTTTTAAACGTTATTTGTCCGTGTGAGAGAGAGGAAACGTAACATTAATATTAAGATACCAAAAACAAGTTGCTTGTAAATGTTATTTTTTATCTTAAGATAATTTAGGATCGACTCATCCACCAAACAGTTGCTTAAAAATGTGTCGAAGTTCACATTATGTACATAAAACAGACAACTGTACATCTTTAATTCCATATTTTTAAAGGTGCCATATAAAAAAATGTATATGTTCAACATTTTGCTTTGTTGCAGCTACCGTTGCCTTTCCAATGGAGACGAGGTACCGGCCAATTTTGGAGGTAATCGTGACGTAAAAATATGGAAGCCCGTTCCCGCCACAAAAATATAATAATAAAAAGGCATAATTATGAGATAATTAAGTGCACATGCACTTCAGTGACGCTGGCTTTTCTCCTTCCTGTTATCTGCGCTGTCTCTTCATCCCATCACCGGTCTAACCATGCAAACAATATGCAAGCGTAACTGTTGACGTTTTAGCTCAACAAATAACAGCATTGCTATTAATGTAGCTGTTGCATGTGTTTCTCATAATTATGACTTTTTATCTAATAATTATGACTTTCTTTTTTTTTGTGTGCCAAAAACGGGCTTCCATATTTTCATGACATAACAGTGTGAGATAATAATGCCTTCATAGCCAACACTGAAGATAAACAGAGTATCATTACTCGATGTTCTCTCAGCCGTTCGACAGGCGTGTGAGATCTTGTTCAACTCAAAATACTAAAGACCAACTCCATGTGACTAAGTGAAAACATGCCAGAGCAGACGTTAGTCAACATTGTTGGCATCCTTCAGAATAAAAGCTCTTCCTGTCTGGTCTAAAACTCACTTCCTGTGCGTTCAGAGCCTGCTCCCCCCGGACCCCATGTCCCAGTTCCACCTGAGGAGATTCTCTCCTGACGAGGAGTTCCCTGACCTGAGCAGGAACTCCACCTGGATGGGACGGCTCCTCACGGCGGCCATGTACCGCCGGCAGTTCCACCGCTGCACCCCCAGCGGGGTCCTCTTCGATGACGTCATCCGCCCGGGCCTCGAGGAACCAGGTGATGTCATGGTGATGTCATGATGATGTCATGGTGATGTCATGGTGATGATGGCTGTTAGAGAATCACAGAGAGACTAAAGTCAGGAAGAATGGATGGAAGAAAGCCAGTCGAGTAAAAATCTCTATATATATATATATATAAATAAATAAATAAATATAAATAAACAAATATATATAAATATATATATACATATATAAATATATATATATATATATATATATATATATATGTTGATTTATTAATATATATGCTTCCGATTCCCAGCTGATCATAAGTAGAAAATATATATGAATTATATATATATATATATCTGAGTTTCTATTGTCAAAATTATTACAGATTTTTAAGTAGAAATAAAGTAGAAATAAAGTCCAGTTCACAGACATTACCAGTGTTAACTTAAATAACTTTATTGCTGTTGTTGAGTTTTATTCTGTGTTTAAAGATCTTCTTTTTAAAAGGTTTGGCAATAAAGAAATCGTGCGCTTTGGATTTAGATACGTCTAAAGATAAAAGTTAAAATCAGTTAATCAAAAAAAAAAAGTAAATTCATGGTGGAGGATTTTAGCGGTTGTGTGTTTTTGTCCCTGCTGTGTTAACCTGCAGTTCCTCTTCTGGCCACTAGAAAACAGGTCGCATTTAAGTGACAAAACTCCAGAAACACAGTCAATACATCTCCCTTTGTTCTGGGAGGATTGTGAGTGTAAACGTCCTGCTTGTGGATGAAGGTGATTGGTCCACTCCCGTGTCCGTGGGCTGCGCCGCGGGCGACGCTCAGTGCTACGTGCTGTTCTGTGACTTCTTCGATCGAGTCATCGAGGCGCATCACCAACACAAGATCAGCAGCCAGACGCCAGAGGGCGACTTCAACTACAACAACTTGAAGGTAGATGCTCAGACCGCATGACGTGAAGCCAATGTTGAAGTACCTTTAACCTGCATTCATCCTAATGACCACCAGGGGGCGCCTCCTCTATATAAATGACTCTACTTCTCTTGATTTATTCCCTCAGTAAACATTGTAAACATGACTTTATGTCTCAATCTCTAGTTTCAAGTCTTCTTCAATACACCATGATGTTCATTTAGTAAATTATGGTAATTTAGAGTCAAACAGACCATAAAGCAGGGGATGCTTTAGGGCGGGGCTTACTGTGATTGACAGGTCACGACCACGGTGTTGTCCGTGTTTTCGTCTTCCAACTTTAACGGTTTCACGGTGTGTTTTCAGTTCATGAATGTTAATTAAAACCTTTTCGGTAACCTAAAAACTTGACTTTTCCATGACTTTAAACCAAATTTCCATGACCAAACATTTTGTGAGATCTGGGTGTAAACATGAAAAAGTGAGAAAATGTAGTATTTAAACTAACAATGAGAATACAAAGCATACAGTAAACCTTAAATGACACAAATGAATGAGAGACAATAGTTTAAATAAAATAATAAACATTTATATAGATGCCTGTATGTATGCCTGCTTATATTTTGAGCGTCTTTCTTTTAAAAGCATATTCATTATTTCAAACTCAGCGTAAATGAACGACATGAACACATGAATATAACACATTTACATGACTTTTCCAAAACTTTGGGGATTTTATTTTTTTCAAGGAGTTTTCCAGGCCTGGAAATAACCATTTTAAAATTCCATGACTCTTCCAGGTTTTCCATGACCGTAAGAACCCAGCTGGAAGGAGAACTGACTGACGCTCGACAACTCATTTGTTCAATGCTAACACTTTAGCTCCACGCACTGCCACTGAAACGTGACATATTTTCACGCATGCGTGTGCGTGTGTGCAGGGCACTTGCGACCTGGACAGCTCGTACGCCGTACGCTGTGATGTGAGCGTCGTCCGAGGCGTCGACGACTTCTGCTTCCCGACGCACTGCAGCCGAGGAGAGCGCAGGCAGCTCCTCACGCTGGCCAGGAGAGGTACTGCACGGCCGCGTTTCAGTAGATTTGACCCACACGATGAACCGTTTGGGTTCACCGACAGCTGGTAACCAGTTAGTTGACCAGTGCGTCCTCTTTTCCTCACAGCTCTGCAGCGGCTGGAGGAAGAGGAGCTGCCGGGTCGACTGCACCTCCTGGAGGAGCTGAACCAGGAGCAGCAGAGGGAGCTGAACCTGGACCCTCCGTCCTCCTCTCTGCTCCGCATCGGCGTGGCCCGGGACTGGCCCGACGCCAGGGCGGTCTGGTCAGTCTGGCTTCGTACCCATGAGTGGTTTTCTGGAACCCGAGACACCAGTCTTCTACTGTGACGCTTAAGAATATGAGTGAAGCATCGATTCTCTCGTCAAACATGTGAAGTCCCTTTGTTCCTGGCTGCAGGGTGAGCACAGACGGCAGCCTGGTGGTCCGGGTCAACATGGAGGACCACCTCAGACTCGTGTCCACGCGAGACGACGCCAACGTCGCCGAGGCCTTCAAATGCATCTGCACCAACGTGCAGAAGGTCAGCGACGGGTCTCACTGCAGGAAACCTTTGAGCCACAAATGTCTGACCGGTTTCATGAATGTATTGTTATCTATATGTTATGTTATCTGTTTAGTTTTTTCACACATGAGCTCTGACTATTACATCACTTCCATCGTATACGTTTACGACATCTGCTCCCATCCTCCAGATGTTTTTACCAACGGTGGAGAATAAGCCAAGCTTAATAAATTACAAAACTATATCAGACCAATAAATGCATTTTCTAAATACCATACAGGTAACCTGATGACATCTGACCAGTTCAAACAAGCAGTCGGGTCCCAGTCCAGTCTTCAACTGGTCAGACTGGAATTAATCCAGACAAACAAGAATGAGGGAGGAAAACTCTTTCACTAATGCGCTAGAAGAAAGCATGTTTTTGTCCAATATATATTTTCTTTGGTCATAAATCTACCGGTGGACCACGCTGCTGATCGCTTTCTGTAGATAAATGGATATGTCGACAGATACATTATCATATTTTACCTGAAATACTACAGAACTGACAACAACCAGATACTCCTCGTATACTGTACATGAGTTTAAGTGTAAAGTGACCTTTGACCTCTGTGTTTCCAGCTGGAGGAGTTCTACCGGGAGCTCAGACACCCGTTCAGCTGGAAGCAGCAGCTGGGCTGGGTGAGCAGCTCCCCGGCCGACGTGGGGACCGGCCTGAGGGTCAGAGTTCACCTCAGACTGCAGCACCTCCCCGGACACGAGCGGCTGCAGGACGTCCTGCAGAGACTGAGGCTCCGCATGCACACGGCGACAGGTAGCCGAGGGCAAAGCCCATCTCACCCGTCTCACCCCGTAAACGTGATGGTGAGACGGGTTCAGTTGGACATTTACATTTGAGTTACTGTCCACTTGTGTTTCAAACCTCACCATGGCTTCAGAAGCACCTCCACTAACATAAGAGGGAATTATCACAGTTATGTATGAAATATAATATTAAGCTCATTTATATTTAGGGGAAATAAACAGTCAATGTTTGTAATGAGGGAAGAGATTCTCACATTTAAAGTATACGACGAGATGAGATGCTCCTCAGTGTAGAAATAAGTACCAAAAGTAAAAGGGCTCTTTTTGCAGAATGGTCCATTTCAGAATAACCTATATAATATTATTGGATTATAATTATTGAGGCATTCACTTTAATGTTGCAGCTGGTAAAGGTGGAGCTAGTTTGAATTACTTTATACGCTACTGGGTGGCTAAAAGTCCAAGCATGGGCGCCGCAAGATGGTCTCCAGATATTTATGTATTCAAGATCAAAGGGAGTGTAAATATATTTTTTTAATGTTCACATTTAAAAGTGTAACTTACTTTAAACCTACTAAATGTATCAGTTAGAGGCTTTCATGTCCCTGAATCACTGAAGCCAACAAAGTTCAATCAGAACGGCTCAGAACGGCTCCGGTTTCAAACTTTGACTTTCCATTTCCCAGAATGCCCGGCGCTGCATTGCGTGAGCAACGCGGCGACCTTCGGCCTGAGCGAGGTGGCACTGAGCCAGCTGGTGGTGGATGGGGTCAAGCTGCTCGTCGCCATGGAGAAGAGGCTGGAGGACGGCCGAGACATCGGCGAGCTCGTTCCCACGCAGAAGTAGACCGGGAAGATGATGATGATGATGATGATGATGATGGTGATTGGCTGGAGTCAGGAGGAGCCGACCAATCAGATGGAAGCGTGGAAACTATTAGCCATCATAGAGCAAACCATGTTAAATTAGGAAAACAAATATAAGAGTGGCTAGTTGGTGTTTACTGTGTCAATATGAGCACTTTAAGAGTTTTGTTTAAATATATTCATCATCTTTAAGTTAAGGGGATTTTATAAAAAAAATATAATTTACCGTAATAGTCGGGTTACAAGCTGGCTTCCCCGCTGTAGCCAGCTAGCGCTGCTGCTAGTTCCCCGCTAGCTCCCTGCTAGCTCTCCACTTGCTCCCGCTAGTTCTCCTTCAACCACCGAAGGTAGCAGGACCAGCCCCGGCTCGACGCCAGACTCGGGCAGAGGGGACGCGGGCAGTAGCAGCAGCAGCTGTGAGCTAGCAGCAGCGCTAGCTAGCAGCAGCGGGGAGCTAGCAGCAACAGCGGGGAGCTAGCAGCAGCACTAGCTGGCTACAGCAGGGAGCTAGCAGCAGTGGGCGCTAGCAGCAGCAGTAGTGGGGAGCTAGCAGCAGCAGTAGCGGGGAGCTAGCAGCAGCACTAGCTTGCTACAGCGGGGACACCCACCGAAGGTAGTAGCGGCTTGTAACCCGACTTTTACGGTATTTATATTCAATTTAATATTGTGATTATGTCATTATATCAATCTATTGCTAAAATAGTCAATTCAAACAACCCGTCATCAAAAACTAACAAGATGATTAGCTGAATTCTTCTTTTAGTTCTTAGTTTCCATGTGAGAGCAGCGCATGTAGAAATAAATCTCTTTAAATACGTCTTCATTGAATTCATGAACCCAAACAGCCGCAGTTTCATCACAAAATGACAAATGGAGAAAAGGTTGAATTTGTGTGGTTTTTATTCAAAATGTTTGTCATCGATCACGGCTACACTGGACTTCTGCTACTCTCCCGCTCACGACGAGCCGGTCGGTCACGTGGTACGAGTTATTATCTGGAAGCTGAGGCGAAGGCTAATTTTCAAGTAAGAGGCTCAGATTTACAGTCTTCCCCCAGGTGACTTGAAGGCAGCGTCGTCATTCACACCCTCTCTCCTCCCCGTCGGACAGGGGACGTGAGGTTTGCATCGTTTGTTCCCTTCCTGTTTTTTATTTTGTATTAATAAGTGCTAGAAACGTACAGTACAAAGTGTTCTCCAGTTTCAGTAGTGACGGAGAACCATTGCACGGTGGACCCCTGCACAGACTCGGTGGATTAGTGGGAACAAAAATTCCAAAATATACAGAAACACTTTAAACCCACAAACGGCTCGTTTTCCTCCGGGACAACTGAATGCATCGGAAATACAAAGCAGTACATTCAGAAGGCCGTCAGCGGCGGGACACGCACAGGAATCCTTAAAGGATTAATCTGGTGATTTTCTACACGACCAAAACCAAGAGTGTGTGTGTGTGTGTGTGTGTGTGTGTGTGTTAAAGCCTCATATGTCTTATGTCTAAATATCCACTAGAGCAACAAAGGTGGATAAATAATAATAAAAAATCATTTTAAATTTAAAAATTAAAATAAGTCACCCTCTGTTTTCTTTTTTTTAACCATTAAACTATATATTTGTGTTTAAAAAAAGGTCCTCCTTCAGTAGGAACCAATGGGTTTGGAGCCGAGAGCCACAGACGGGAAGCACAGAGAGATTAGCTGATTATTAAAAAAAACTAAATATATACATATAGAAAAATAACACCAGACTGATCCTTCAGGTTTGGACATTGATTTGCTCGGGGGTGCGCTTCTGGTTCGATGCTCCGTTCAACAGAAACATGACGTTTTGTCTCACTGTTAAAAGCTTTGAAAAGAAATAAAGTCAGATTTTCAGTGAAAACAGTGTCGACAGTGTGGACCAAATAAAAACAGACTGATCAATACTGTACCTGCACATATTCACCTGGGACAGGTATGCTCTTTATACAGCGACAACAATAAAATAAGAAAAAAAACACATTCGGTTCTGTCAGCTGTAAATGTGTAAAAAAAAAAAGTTTTACAGTTTGTGTTTGAACCGCTGACATCATCGACCGAGAGCTCCAGTATTATTGCCATAGTATTAGCATCAGCCAGCAGGGGGGAGGTCAGAGGTCACGGGCAGACGGGGAGGATGTCGCCGCTGATTGTGCGTCACTTCACACTTCATTCCCTCGACTGTAAACTGTGCAACTCAACGGCGCAACTGGACGTCTGCTGCAAAAGAAAACGTCGGCACGACGGCAAAGGAATACAAATTAAAATAAAAAAAATCATCATCAGGCGCGCTGACGGACGTTTAAAAAAAAACCAGGAGGGGAACCCGACGACGTGCAGTCAGACAGAAGGTTTCATGTTAGTGTTGGTCTGTCTGTCACCGAGTGAGTGTGTGTGTTTTCAGCTTTAAACTTCGTGAACGAGCAGAAAGAGACGAACATCCCGCTGAGAACAGGTGAGTGAGATGCAGATTAAATCACCAGCCGCTGGTTAAAAGTAACTGGGAGCTTAACAGCTTCATGTGTGAAGATTTAAATATGAACATCTTCCGGTTTCAGAGGGTTTTTCACTAGAAGGCAGCCAATAACAAGCTGGAACCAGCAGGTGTTGCTTCAGCAAAGCTCTTCACGTCACAATGGAAGTAGAAGCTGAGTGTCGGGTTGTCACGGTTACAACCTCAACAGACGACGGACCTTCTTCTGGGGCCAAAGCTTCAAATGTGAATAATACATTTGGTGTCAGAATTATGCCAAACAGTCGCTGTTAAAATAACAATTACTGAAGGACATAAGAAACAGCAACGTAAGAGCTGACATTATATATATATATATGTTGTGTGTGTGTGTGTGTATAAACATACACACACACGTTACATCGCTGTCACTTCTGTCCTTTAGTAACTTGATCAGATTTGTTGTCCTTGTTTTTAGCTGTATGTCAAATTCCTTGCATGTGTTCACATACTTGGCTAATAAAGCTGGATTTGGATTCCTTCACACACACACACGCACACGCACGCACACGCACACACACACACACACACACACACACACACACACACACACACACACACACACACACAGCTAGCTGTTCTACTCGTGCACCGGGAGAGTTGCACAGGTACAGCGGAGGTTCGTGTTTCCCTGACTGTTCACCTGCACTCCGGATCGCTGTTAGCAAAAAAAAAAAAAAAAAGATCCGATAACGTTTACATGCACGGGGGAACTCCCGATCACACGGCGTTCGGTCTCCACATCAACGCACGGCGACTTCACCATCTCCGGCTCGTTGACATGAGAACCCGAACACTCAAATCGGGTTTCTCCAACGAAACTTCCTCCCCCGTGTGAGCGGCTTCAATCCGCCTGACCTCTTTCCACGAAACGGGATGGTCCCAGACTCGGTCTCCCGGGTGTTGGAAGCATCTGAAGTGCACGTAAAGGGCGGTAAACCAACAAAGTCTCGCTCCGGCGGGCAGCGACAGATGGAGACGCCCTCATTAGCCCTGGTGTTTGTTCTGGATCTCGTCGCTGAGGGGTGGAGGACCACGACCTGCTGGATTATCTGCACCGTCAGCTTTAATATTTGGTTTCACTGGCAAACATTTAGTGAGAAACATTAAATAGTAAGTGTGTCGAGTATAATAACGCGTTCTCTCTCTACAGCCGGAGCTCGTTGGCCACTTTGGAGGCGATGTTTTTGAAGGCGATGGACGTGCCGGAGATGCGCTTGAAGCGCACGCCGTTGAGCGAGAGGCGGGGCAGCTTGCACACCTCCATCTCCCATTGGACCAGGCTGTCCTGCCGCGCGTCGCCGTGCACGCAGAACAGCGAGTAGCGCTCGCGCTGCTCGTAGTCACAGTTGTTGGCGTCCAGGACCCTGCGGATCTCCTTCATGATGTCCCCCGGCTCCATGGAGGACGTGGTCTTCATGCTCCAGGTGAAGCGCAGGGCGCGAGGCTTGGACTCCCGGCCGTCCTCTTTGGGCTCGCCGGAGAGACTCCTGCGGGACGGAGACCCGGACAGACCCACAGCGTTAACGATGAGCCTCTAGGACAGGTTTAAACTGTTATAATATTCAACCTTTTGGTGTTGTTTCTTTTCCATTCAGATAGTTTTGGTTTGACAAGTCCTGGATTGAGAAACAGAATAAATAATCCCCCCAAACCTCCACAACTGTTCACAGTAGAAATAAAAAAAATCTTCATTTTATACCTTCATTGTGTTGAGGTGGAGGCAGAACTCTCGGAGACAAATATAAACCAAAACTACAAGAGAGAGAAAATATGTTTTTTCCTCCAAATGAACCTTTATTGTTTTATCTCGTGTTTTGAGGGTTTCTGTCCACCGGCATCAGAGAGGAGGAACACGTGAAAACCTCTTCTTCTCCGAAAAGTTTAAAGATGTGTACAATATTCTAATGTTTGTAAGTGTATTTTTGGGGGAATATGTTTTATATATTCTATGCATCATAAGGAAAAATTATTTCCAGAATTCTGGCTTGTGAGGCAACAGTTCTGTTTCTATATGAATATTAATAAAGCTCACAGTAGACCACAAAACACTTTAATCACTTTGGCCACTTTAGTTATGTTCATCTGGTGCAATATAAATACATTAAAATATTAAATTTTTGTATTCTGTCTGTATATATGAATATTCTATTGTATTCTTCTTTACTGTTTATTTATATTACTTGATTTTTTATTTTACTATGCGTCTCTTGTGTGTACTGCTGCTGTAATCCTGCAATTTCCCCACTGCGGGACTAATAAAGGATTATCTTATTGTATCTTAAATATTAATGACTAAATAAGCAATAATCCAGTTTACAATTGTTTATGAATCCTGATTGACGTCACCTATTCCTAAAAATAACACAAAAATAGAAAAATTATGAATAAAAAAAACACAATGCTGGTTTGGCGCACACACACACACACACACACACACACACACACACACACACACACACACACACTCCTGGCTCTTACTGACCTGCGTACGAACTTGGAGGTGATCTTCCCGATGAGGGAGGTGGAGGTGCCGCGGCGGGGCGTTGCCATGGAGGCGGCGTGCGAGGACAGGCTCGGCGAGGCCGGCGGGCCGTTGTAGGTCGCCGGCCGCCGGTCTCGCAGCTGAGCGCCGTGGAAGGTGGAGCGGCTGGAGGAGCCGCGGGGGAAACGGGTCCGGTCCGGAGTCACGCTGCTGCTGCTAGTGACGCTGAAGGCCGAGGGCGATGACGGAGGCAGCTGGGGGGGGCTGGAGGGGGGAGAGGGGGGGGGGGGGGGGGGGGGGCACTTTATCTTATACTTGATTTAATACCCATTGCACTGTTGTTGTTGTTGATTGTTGTTTGTCTCGTCTCACGTCTCATGTCTAATGTATGCACCTTCCTCAATTGTGTAAACATTCCTGACAAATAAACGGTTTCTGATTCGGAGAGGAGAGGGAGGAGGAGGAGAGAGGAGAGAGGAAAGGAGAGGAGGTGAGAGGAGGGGGGAGGAGAGGAGAGAACAAGGAGAGAGGAGAGGAAAGAGAGGAGACGGGAGGAGGAGAGGAGATGGGATGAGAGGAGAGGGAGGAGGAGGCGAGAGGAGGAGAGGAAAGGAGAGGAGAGGTGAGAGGAGGGGGGAGGAGAGGAGAGAACAAGGAGAGAGGAGAGGAAAGAGAGGAGACGGGAGGAGGAGAGGAGATGGGATGAGAGGAGAGGAAAGGAGGAGAGGAAAGGGGAGGAGAGGAGAGGAGAGAGGAGGAGAGGAAAGGAGAGATGAGAGGAGGGGGGAGGGGAGAGAAGAAAGGAGAGAAGAGAGGAAGGAGAGGGAGGGAGGAGAGGAAGGGGGAGAGAGGAAGCAGGGAGGAGGGGGAGGAGAGAGGAGAGGAGAGAGTATAGGAAGGGAGAGGAGAGAGGATAGGAAGGGAGAGGAGAGAGGATAGGAAGGGAGAGGAGAGAGGATAGGAAGGGAGAGGAGAGGAAGAGGGAGAGGAAGGAGGAGAGGAGATGGGATGAGATGAGAGGAAAGGAGAGGAGAGAGGAGGAGAGGGGAGGTGAGAGGAGGAGATGAGAGAGGAAGGAGAGAGGATAGGTAGGAGAGGAGGGGGAGGAGAGGAGAAAAGAGAGGAGAGGAAGGAGAGGAGAGGAGAGAGGAGAGGAGGAGAGGAAGATGTAAAGACGTTCGTTCAAATACGTAAAAACCTGTCGGCTACGTTGAATGAATCCACAGCCCGACTCACCTCTGATACTCTGCGTTGTCGTCGATGGGCGGCAGGCAGGACTTCATGGGATGTCCCGACGCCGACATGGACTTCACGTGACGGGGGCGAGCGGACGAGATGGTTGCCCCCGGCGACGGGGACGGGGACGCCGCGGGTACCTCAGGTAGACTGAAACGGAGACGGATTAGTCTGTGATTTGGAGAAAACCAGGATGTGGTCAAAGAAAAAAAAAAAAAGAAATACATCTCCCAGAATTCCTCTCACCTGCTGTCCTTCCCGTTGGGAACGGCAGACGAGTGGCGATCGGCGCTCGTCCTCTCGTGAACGTACGTGTTCCTCCGCGTTATGTTCTGCAACACACACACACACACACACACACACACACACACACACACACACACACACACACACACACACACACACACACACACACACACACACACACACACACACACACACACACACACAGGCGGCTTCACTAAGCTGATGACACGGAGGACAAAGAGATGACTCCGCCCCCTGCAGGCCGGACGGGTCATCACCCGTGGACCAGAATTTTAAATCCTCTCACCCCTGAGGCAGTGGCGGACCTCCTGCGGTCTGGAGCTCTGATGGGTGACGCCGGCTCCTCCTTCCTGTCGCTCTCCACGCTGTTGGCGTGACCTCGCTTAGTGTAGGAGACGGGCGGTGGGATGGCGGGCGCCACTGAGACGACACGGGACAGACGGCATGTAAACACACGTGGTCGACACTCGTACTCGGAGGCGCCCCCGAGCTTTCCGCCAACTCACCGTGGTCGCTGAAGCGCCGCTGCTTCTGATTGGTCGACGCGTTGCGAGAGTGGGCGGGGGACTGACTGGAGCCGTTGAGGTCGCTGCTGGGTCGTGACCTTTGGCCCAGGTAACCGCTGGACAAAGACTCGCTGCCTTCGCACTGGTGGAGAGAACCGTAACAAAGGATTTGGGGTTCAAGTTGTTGAGTTTCGCTCCTTTGATGGAGCTAGGCTAACAGTTCCCCCCCGTTTCCAGTCATTGTGCTAAGCTAGTCCTTGATTTGTCTCTGCACTGAACACAGATGAATCCTGGAGGAATCAGGAGGATTTCATGCAACAAACCTCAGCGGCTTTCCTCCCCAGCAGCAGGTATATCGCCGTCACCTCGTTGTACTTCTGGCCGTCCAGCGCCTTCGTCACTTCCTCCTGAGGGAAGCCCATCGTCCCCATCAGCTCTGATTGGTCAGAAAACACACGGTACGCTCAGCTTTGGGTAACGCACGGACGTTTACCGCGTTGGCATCGTAACATTCGCTAATAGCTCAAATTCTGTCCACTTTAGAGACGTAGTTTATAAAGTTGGGTTGATTAGAAGATGAAACTTAAATATATTTAATCTACATGATCAGCTGCCTCCAGATAATAGAGTGACATCATCGAACAAAGAGGATTATGGGACATCCAGAGCAGCATTATCGTGTATTCAGATACATCAAATGAATCATGGTGTGTGTGTGTGTGTGTGTGTGTGTGTGTGTGTGTGTGTGTGTGTCTGACCGATGCGTTTGATGTCGCTGAAGTCTTGTTCTGGTTCGTTGTACGTTTTCAGCTCCTTCTCGTCGTAGCCGACGTTCATCCATCGATCCTTCATGATTTGCTGGGAAACAAACAAACAAACAAACAGGAGCGGTTTTATTTAAACATTCAGGCGACGTTGTGATACCCAAGCTTTCAGTGTCCATTTCTCATGGCACACTTACACACACACACACACACCAATAAAAGAGGTGAATGAAGAGGAATCATTTGCTCTCTGTGGGTGTTTTTATGGATCTTTCAGATCCAGCCAATGTAGGAGTGTCT
>NC_136594.1:5056949-5216949 GCF_910589615.1 Taurulus bubalis | reverse complement strand
TTAACCCCACCGACTCTGACTGAGCACACGAAAGGGTATAAAACTGTATCAGAAGGTCACTTCATACAATATAGTCCTGGATACATATGATGCGCCTTGTTTTTTTCCCACCATGACGATACATTACAATGCCAGATTTTAAAATCGCACTTCAGGAACTGAAAATGTGTGATGGTTCTTGTGTTTTCCTACAATGAGCTGTGTGTGGTAATAAAAAAATAAAAACTCATGATAGGACAGATACTACTTTGGGTTTCTATTCTCATACTTGACAAATATTGAAGGCACCTAAACCTCTGAGATACAGTTATGTGTTTATCCACTGACGGAATCCTCAGACAAAATTGAGACCAATTTGGAACCCCAAAAATTGGCAGATAGTCTCCATTAAACGTAGCTATGTGCAGCTCCTATTGGCAGTGGACTTAAAGACAACAATCACTGGATTACTTTGATAACAAGACCTTTAAAAACATTAAGTTCTGCAGTGTCTTTTTTTTTTCAAGCTTTGCATTCAGTTCGACTTGAGTTTTTGAACATGTATCTGAAGTACCTGAACTCATCTCAACGATCTGTGTGTCACTGCTGCTGCTACTTGTGTTTGACCGGCTGAGGAGGAGTATCTAAACGCTGCTTTGCTACCTCACCTCTCGGCCCGTCAGAGTGTGTTTGGCCAGTTTGACTTTGGCGAAGTTGCCCTTTCCGATGGTCTTCAGCAGGCGGTAGTTGCCAACATGCGGCTGTTCGTCCGTGACGGACGTCACGCCGCTGCGACATGGCGGCAGACTGTGGCGGCTCGATGATTTGGTGGGTGGGGCCGGCGGGTCGGGGAGGCCGTCTGAAGTCTTTAGCTGGAAGAGACACAAACGGATTCATTCTAAACATTTAGATTATCCTGAACCGAGTCACATTGAACTACGCATTTCCCCTGCGGATGTTGCCCCACGCAGTCACGGTGTGCCACAGGGAAGCGTACTCGGGCCCTTGCTGTTTCTGACGTAGCACAGAATCCATCATTATGCAGATGATGAAGCTCTTTACTCGGGAAAAACAATTCGCACTTATATGTGGAACGCATCCGCAACACAGTCAGACCCGGTTCAACAAGTGATCCACAGAGCTGCACGTCGTAATACAGACCACGCTCTGACTAAAAAGACAACATAGAGACTGACAGACCTTTGCTAACGGCTGGTATTGACTGAACAAACTTCTCTAATTTGATCTAAGTTCATCGACAGAGTGAACCGAATCACTGGCGACCGGCCGGCGGCCGTCTGAGGAACTGGAGCTGAGGGAAACCAGTCTGACGGCATCTGAACCAGCTCTACTGTTACACCTTGACGCCGCACCGCTGCCGACTGACACACGACACCCACTGACGGACATGATGTCATACTCACTCAACGGATTTAGTTTTGTTGAGAATACGTCAACCTGCAGATCAGGTGTGGAAAGGCCCGGTGGGGACATATTTGGTATTTCTAGAAGGCTCACAGGGTTAGTTGGAGAACTACTGTAGCTGGCAAGTGCATTTACTCAAGTACTGTACTAGGAGGTATATATTGTACTTTTTTACTCCACTACATTGGGTAAATCCTCCTACTTCTTCATTTAAATAAACTCTTGGATCAGCTGGAAAATGCATCGTCACAAAGCTGAAAACAGGACTTTTTAAGTGCCTTGAGTACCTTTTAAAGCGTTACACAAATACAATGTGATAATATTATTTTATGATGACCTTATAGAATATGATGCATTGATTTAGACAGTAAATTAAGGATTTAAAAACATGCAACATACACATTAATCCAGAAACATCACATATAATAGAAAAAAAAACATTAAATTCTTTAAGTACATGTTGCTGATTATTTTTACTTAAGTAAGGTTTTGAATGAAGGGTTTTTTCTTGTAGTGGAGTATTTCTCCCAGTGTGGTATTAGTACTTTTACTGAAGTAAAAGATCTGAATACTTCTTCCACCACTGGCCAAAGTAAATGTACTTCTCCCGCTGATCACAGAGACATTAACTGATTCCACTGTGACTCTTTAAGTGCAAACGGGTCTTTTCAGATTCAATCACAGAAGGAAACATATTGTGTTTCCTCCCGTCTGTCTTCTTAGACTAACTAACTGTCTAAACGGGGACGAGTTCCTCCTGGTGAAGAGCAGAGCAGCAGTTTAAAACAGGAACTTCTTTGTATTTATGCTTCAGCGTACAGAGGACAGCAGCTGCAGAAGTCTGCGTCTCATTTGTTGCCCTGTCGTCACCGACTGGAGGCAGAGAACCTTTGTTATTGGTTAAAATGAAAAGAAAATTAAGGAAGAATATACAAAAAACAGATACATTGTGATTAAAAACAGTATCAATCCTTTTCTTTGCCGTTACCAAACTGGTTTAGAGGGACGAGAGACGGGAAGACACTCGACCTCAGAAAGCTGAAGTGAAACCAGAACTTCCAGGTTCTGTTCCACAATTACTACAATTACTAAATACTCTTTCTGCAACTCTCCAAAACAGATAATCTGACATTCCCTCCCATCATTGGTCAGCTGGGAGGAGGTGAGAGAGGCTTTGTGACGATGCATTTTCCGTCTCACCCAACAGATTTGCTCATTTATTAAGAGCTATTAGGGAACAATAATGGTATAAACGTACGTGTTTTTTCTTTTTCTTTGGACGGCGACGTCATATACATTCGGGGCAATGATGCTCACATCTGATCATATTATGATTCATGTCAAAGGAATTAAACATTTGCAGAGCAGATGTAGCTCAGGAGTGAGTCGCCTCGCTCCCGTCTGATCAAACAACCAGAGAAAATGGCATTGGAGGACTTATTTACTCAAATAAAGATTAAACATGATAATGAACTTTGGTCTTTCCTGTTATTTCATAAACTCCAATAGATAAACATTTTGGTAAGTCGAATTCGGACCAAATTGGGCCGAATTGAGTGAAAAAAAAAAAACATTTACCACTGAACCCTGTTGGATATGTGCAAACCCACAGCTTCTTTTTGACACATAACCAGAAAGCAAAATGCATTGATCGTCTTGAATTTGGCGCCTAAAACAGCGCCTTCTGGACTCAAACCGTGAGGATTGTTATCCAGCCAGCGGGTGCAACAGGCGTTGAACACAAATGACATATTGTTGCCTCGGAGCCGCCATTTTAAAGCGACGTCAACTAAATATGACGCGTGATCCAACTGCACCATCTCACCATTGTGTTGTTATACCACCGTATTATATGATCTCAGATGCATTAAAACGTATATATTTATCACAGCGTAATGTATGGATGTCGCGCATATATATATATATATATATATATACACACACATATATACACACACATATATATATACACATATATATATATACACATATACATATATATATATACACATATATATATACACATATACATATATATATATACACATACATATATATATATATATATATATATATATATATATATATACATACATATATATACATACATACATACATATACACATACATACATACATATATATATATATACACATGTGTGTGTGTGTGTGTACATATACACATATATATATACACATACATACATACATATATATACACATACATACATACATATATATACACATACATACATACATACATACATACATACATATATATACACATATATAAAAACAAACAAACAAACTCCTGTCTGTCGATATATGACAACATGTAAAAGAGTAAATTAGTGCTGAATGCAAGAGCATGTTCTTTTTGATATAATAAGCAGCTGTTTGTACTTTAATTATTATTATCATTATTATTATTATTAGATTATAGCAGTTGAATTGGATGTAGCTTACATACAAGATGACATGAAGGGAAGTGATTCGTATCGAGCTCAGTACAAACGGTGAAGGGTAGAAAGACGGATCATCTTAAATAATTAAAACTTATATAGAGTCTTGCTGTGGTTTAATATTATTCTAGCTGTGTATTACTTTTTTATTATTTATTTTAACCCAAACCATAATCGTTTCCTAAACAAAAGGAGGTGTGCCCACCGGTGTTTCCTCGCTCCTCAAAGTGCATTTAAGGGAACCATTTCCAGGTCAAGCGAGGAGAGAGAGAGAGAAGAGAAGCGAAGCGAAGCGAAGCGAAAGAGAAAGAGAAAGAGAAAGAGAAAGAGAAAGAGAGAGAGAGAGAGAGAGAGAGAGAGAGAGAGAGAGAACAAGTTAGCGTAATGAAAAGCATCCTGTACGTCTTCAAACCGACCACATCATCACCAACCCCCAGGTCAGAGTTCAGGGTCTGGTTGGGACGCTTCAGCCGGGTGGCGGTGGACTTCGGTCCCCCGTGTGGCTCCACGTCTCCTCACCGGGGCGAGTGGGCTCCACTCAAATTGGGTAGGGGGGCGGTGAATCCCATAGTAAGCCTACATGTTGCCATAGCAACTGAGGAAGCCTCCAGCAGCGGATTTCAGTGATTCATCACTGAAGGAGATTCTCTGTGGGCAGGGAGAGGAGCTCCATGCTCTCGGTGTGATGGACGCAGCGACCGGGGGTCAAAGGTCACGCCACCAACGGGAGGGAGGGAGGAGGGTTGTTGTTTTTATTGTCTCGGTGTCTGTGACTGTAAAGCGGTCGTGTCACGCTCCAGAGTTTTAAAAAGTGACTTCTAGAAGAGCACAAGACATCGCCGAGCTGCTCCTGATATCACATCCTGCAGTGTATTCTGGGAACAATCAATAGTAAACAGACAGCCGGAGCCAGCTGGAGCTGCCGTGTGTCTGACAAGTGAAGGGTAACAGATTAGAGGAAACAAAGACGTGACCGGACAGCAGGGCGTCATCCAGCTCTACTGTAAATTATATTTCAAACAAACTGTATTTGTTATTCTTTTTTTATTGATCACGGCTAAAAAATATTTTTCTCCCAGGGTTTGTAGAGCTGAAACAGTTCGGCTCTTAAATTTATAGTTGATCGACAGAAAATCTGAGAATTTACCTGCAGCTTTTCTGATAATATATTTATTGTTTAGGTTATTATTTTCAAGCACACACACACCAAACACCAAACAAACTTATTGCTCCAGCTTCTAAAACGTCTTTGTTTGAATGATGGAAACTGCGATTGTGAAATATGGGATGTATTAAATGAATAAAGAGCAGATTAATCAATACACAACACCATCTATACTCATCTCAATCCTCCCCATCAATACGTGTATGTATATATATTATACATCAATATTTAAGGAGACACATAAGGACTGGCTGACGATGAGGATGTGCACGAGGAGCCTGAGAACAGCTCACTGCTAGCATTCCTGCATTAGCATGACAATAAAGAGGCTGCTTTTACCCAGAATTCCTTCAAGGTCCGTCAGCCTCCACGGACCCAAACACTCTGTTCACACGAGGCATAAAAACATCACGCCGCTCTCCGTGTTTGACGGACGACACGAGAGAGAAAATACCCACACAAAAAAAAAACAACACAGTCTGCCAATCAAAAGCTGCAGGTCAACGGACGTCTGTCCACGAGATCACGGCTAACGGAGTTTCTTAACTTGCTTAAGTACAAAAATACTCTTCAGGAAAATGTACCGCTGGCTGTAGTAGATAATCAATAATCAAACAAATATCTCTTCAATTTCTCAGACGTGAAACACAGCAGCTTTTAGCTTTTAGCTTCCTGCTACATGAGTGTTCATCTTAGAGATGCAACAATGCGCCTTTTTACGCTCCCTGTATTGATACCTGGGCTTTGAGTATCGATCAATAATCTGCGTGGAAGTGACTTGGATTATTCTTTAATGAGTCGGGCAACATCGGGATGTAATCATTGCTTTCTTAACTTTGTAAAACTAAGTGAAACTATAAATACATGGATATAAATGTATTGAATTGTTATTTATTATCGGAAAAAAAAAAAAATACAATCGGCAACTTTATTTAAAAAAAGATCGTAAAAAATTTACAGGGATTTACTATTTAACTGCAACAAATTGGTAAATCTTGAAGAGGAATATAAATTCCAGTTTACAATGTATAAAGTGTACATTCAACTATTTGAGTCGGCCCGATATCCGATATATTTCTATGTTTAATCTAAATATTAAAGTACAAAAGAAGACGCCGGCTGTAGTAGAATCAATAATCGAAAGAAAAATACTTCTGCTATTTCCCTGCTATGAAACACAGCCGCTGTTAGCTTCCTGCTACATGGCGGCACGGATACGTTCATCTTCACCTCCAGCAGAGGTGGAGGAAGTACTTGGATTTTGTTTTACTTCAGTAAAAGTAGTAATAAAAACAGTGTATAAATACCCTGTAACAAGTTAAAGTACAAGTACATTTTTAACTACCAGACACCTGGCAGGGCTACATTAGCCGCTACTGGCACAACACACCTGGATCTGTGGATAAACGGTCAGCAGAAGAGTTGCATTGTGGGTAATGCAGTTGACCAGGGAGAATAACCAGAACACTTCTGTTTCTGCTGCATCGATTTAGATCCTTTTTCAACTTTTCATCTTTTTTAACCGAATAACTTAAGGGAGTGCAATGATAAATCAGTCTCTAGAGACTATCTTAATAAAAATTGATCTGATTTTAGGGCCTTGTGCCATAAATAAAGGACTCCAGAGTATAAATGGTAGTTTTAGGGCCACAGAGAGTGTTTATTTGGAGGCACTGGCCCTTTACCAGCTCCCTCCAGTTGCTCCTGAGGCCCTAAGCGGGACAGTGGTGAACACCAGGGACCCTGAAGGCACATTATTTAACACTTATAGGGTGTCACACCAGCAGCAGCAGCACCCTGAGGAGCTGATCTGCTGAGCCACTGTGGATCAATCAAGATGATCACCCAGTAGCTCCTCCCTGGTCCAACTGTCACACTTCATCAATATTAAGAAGTAATAACACGTTATTCACAGCAAAACAATACGCAAACAACCAATTGTAATCCAATAATGACACTCTACCAATAACGAAAGAGTCAAACTACCCATCAATAATCAATAATCAAGACTTTTACCTGTTCGGACTCTCTCTCGCTCACCGGGGCCAGGGGCATCCTGCCGGACATCTTCCCCGCTTTCCCTCCGCTGCTTTTCGGCTGTCTTCAGTCCGGAAGAAGCATCTCCTCCGCCGGCCGCTCTACAGCATCGCGCTCCCCGGGAAACGGGCCACCTCGGCGGGGCTCAGCTGGGAGGCTCCGCCGGCCGGAGGTAGAGGGAGGCCGGGGCGTCGGCTACAGGAAGGCCCGCTGTCCGCGTCGATGCCGGGGGGAGACTCGCATGGGAGACAAAAGACAGAGAAAGAGAGAGAGAGAGAGAGAGAGAGAGAGAGAGAGAGAGAGAGAGAGAGAGGAGGAAGAAGGGGAAGAATAAGAGAAAGAAGAACAAGAAGAAGAATCGAGAAGTGTAAAAGTAGAAGTCCTTCCTGCCACTTCCAGCGGTTTGTCGGCTCACACAGCAGCACTGCGGAGCTACCAAAAAAAAACCGACATAAAACTATGACGTCAGAGCTCCGCCTCCCCGTCATCCTCGTCGTCATCCTAAATATATCCCAGCATCCTCGGCTGCTTCCTGCAAAAACAGAAGAAGAAGAAAAAGACCACTAAACGCACTCCCTTTCGCACGGAAGTCTTTTATTTTGAAACATGTTATTGTTTTATTGGGTGAATCAGCAGCAACAGGAAAGACTTCCTTTGAGAGGTTTAACTTAAGTTAATTATATCTTAATGTATTACTTGATAACTGTATCGATAGCTTTCTCACTTTATTACTCAATTGTTCAGGTTAATACTTTTATTTGAGGTTTCTATTGAAGCTTTAATGTTAGAAAAATAAACTGTCTGTCTTGATAAACCTGTATTTAACAGGTATGTATATTGTCTTAAACCTGCACTTAAATCAGCTTCATAATAAAAACTTGACAATCCCACTTTTCACAATATGGGACTTTTAAAAAACATCTCCACAACACCACTAGAGCACCTTAATGTTTCCTTTATGTACCTGTTGATGCAAGTGGAGTTTAAGGAGCATGAAGAAGTGAAGCGTCCTGCAGTGTTTTTCCATCAGAAGCAACCAAATGTTAATTATAATTTCTCCTCTTTAATTTAAAAAAAAAATTTCATGGTGTTTTTATTTTTCTTACCAGTGAGTTAAAAATAACTGTAGTCTATTCTATGCTATCATATTAGGATCACCAAGTATATTTCATATATTGTACTTTCCCTTACTACTTTCCATAAAAATCCCTCTATGGTCCTATAATATTTATATTATCATTATAAACCAGTATTGTTATTACGATGGCTTCTTCAAGTCAGTTCAATTTGTACTGTGCTGCCATCTGGTGGAGTATCTGCTCTATTGCAGTCAGGCTTTTAGTGAAACTTTAATAATAATGATACATTATATTTATATTGCGCTTTAAAAAAGGTACTCAAGGCACTTTGCATGGTGAAAATAGAAACATTAAAAGCAATAATCATATAAACAAGGCCGATGGATGAAAACAGTGAAATTAGGATTAAGGGGAAATGTAAATGTAAGGAGTCACTTAAAATCTTGAATGATAAACTCAAGTCAATCTAATGAGCACAGAGGACACGTTTAAATCATAACCATTTGTCTCTTAAATTAAGTTAAAACTGTTATAATCAGCTGCACTGAGATGATTATTATACAAAATAACAATAGATTGACTTTCTAAAAATAAGTTAATAATACATAGTAAAAATAGCAATAACTCAGTAACTGGACATTTTAAACTATCCACAGTACGATACATTTAAAATAAAGCAGATTTAAAACAGTTAAGATTCCCGCGAGACCCTGTGAACAGCGCTCTCTGCAGGCTCTAAAAAAATCCTTCCAGCAAACTACACAATAAACCAAAACATAACAAAATGGAAAGACACCACTCTGTGTTGTAGGAGTTTGGTTTAATATTGTATTGAAAAATAAATTAACGAAAATAATTTTAAAAGCAACAGAAGACAAAGAAGAAAAAAAAAATCCAGATTATAAACATTCTTTGCCAGCAGGGGGTGGAATCGCAGTGCTCATGTAATTAATTTACAAATATATATATAAAAAAAGGAATTTATTAGACATATCCACAAATCACGAAAGCATTCCTTTACATCCAGTGAGCTGAATCTGGTCTACCACCCAAACCGTTGTTCTTCCAGCTACAAAAAGGTCTAGAAAATTTATATTTATATATATTTCATACACATGCCCTATGTGTGGATGAGGCTGTAAAAAACTGAACTGTACAAAAACAAAAGCACACGGTGGTGATGTTGTAGTGGATGGAATGGTATTTAAATTAAGAAAATAGGACAATGCGTTGATGTTTGGAATGAACCTTTCATTCATCCGACTTACGGATTTTGGCTTTAAAAAGTGTTCATATTAAATGTGGGCGATGACATTATTATTATTATTATCATTTGTGTGTGTGTTTGTTTTACTAAACAGCTTCTGGTGCTTTAAAAACAAGATGAGGTGATTCAGTCCTTCAGATTTGTCAAGGTGAAAATAAAGACGAGGAATGACACTCAATTTAAATAACAGAATTAAATATCTAGAAAGAAGAAAGAAAAAAAAAGAAGGTCTCAGCTGAACCGAACTGGAGGAACACATTTAAAAGCTTTACTCTCTGAAACGCTGGCAGTCAGACCATCATCATCATCATCATCATCGTGAACTACCAGGTTAAACGATCTCCCAAAATAAGAATCCAGGGATCATTGAAGACTTGAGGAATAGTTCATAGTATTTACTTTCAGTTTTTGGCGATCAGAGATCAATATAAATTAAGTACAAAGTTGGAGCCGTGGAGGAATGATAAACCGTCAAGCAATAGTTCCTAATCGCCCGACTCCAGACGCGAGATCCAGCGGAACGTCTCCCTGAAATATGGAACTTTTAGGTAAACTATAAAAAGGAAGAAGGAAGAGGTTTAATACTGAAACGTCATCACGGAAAATAACCATTAATCAAGTCGACATTTAGCTTGCTACTTCAAGGGTCAGCTGGTTTTGGGGGAACTTTAGCTTATTGTACTTACAGTCCTGCTTCCACAGAATCAGACAAACTCACGGACGTCTGCTTTTAACCATCTGCCGAGTCATGATTTATTCAAAATGATCACGATTAAAGCCACGTAAGAAAATTGTGGTTTTGCTCACGTCTTTGAAAAGTGATTATATGCATTTCAAAACCAAGAGATAATTTTCGAATGTGCGAGTGAAAATATTGTTTGTATGAGAAAGTATATAAAAAAAAGATTTTAGAAAAAAAAAAAAAAAAAATATCACAGCAGCTCGAAACGACACGCATGTCTTTTCTGTACTTACATAGGTAGTATTTAAAAAGACGAAACATGAAATCACACCGAACATGTGAGCCATTTCCCCGCTTTAAACCGGACGAAAGTAGCGAGTAATGCTAAGCTAACGTTTACCATGTGAGCTTCCGACCGTGTCCCACACGATCCGAGTCCTCCACGGAGGTCACGTGATGACAGCGAGTTCCAGTCGCTGAAGAAGACTGTGGGGTACGGTTGAAAGCTCCGGGAAGAGCTTGTAGTGAACGTTAACCTAAAATATTTGGTCGAGAATTAATCTCCTCGCTCGATAACTTCCTGACCGATTTTTTTGGGGGTCATTTAAAAAAAAAAAAAAAAGGGCCATAAAAGCTTGCAGAGTTGAAGTGGAGCCCACTAGACCCGTCTAACGGTGCAACACACACACACACACACACACACACACACACACACACACACACACACACACACACACACACACACACACACACACACACACACACACACACACGAGTTTGGGATTCTGGGTAAGCAAGAAAAACTGTAAAATTTCCCCCGAAACCGAACCGTTCTTTTTTTAATTTATTTTTAAAGTCCTAAAACAGCTTCCTGCCCGTTAGCCGGTCCGAGAGCCTCCTACGAGTAAAGCTGTAAACTTTTGGTCGGGACTCCTCCTCGTGACGCCGCCCAGCGACAGAAACGACCGGAGGGAGGAGGGGAACCGTGAGGAGGGTCTGTGGTCGTGCTCTTCATTCATACATTCACATAAATGGGAATCGTTTATGCCTCACACACACAAACACACACACACTTGGGATGACACTCAGTGATTGAATAATGGCCCCTCCCACCAATAAATACCTTAACCCCGCCCACTGACAAAATAATAAAATACGTCACACTGCTTCGTCCGGGGTTCTACGGCGAGTCCTTAAACCTACAGCCGGCACGGCGAGGAACCTTCATCTACAGTCTGAGAACAAAAGACTCGTTTACACGGCTCACACCGTCCTAAAAAAACAACAACTTTGTTTGTTTGTTTCAAAACAGAGCAGAGAGTGAGGGAGAATAAACGTGACGGGGAACGAGACGGCGTGCCGCTAGTTTTTCTTCTTGACGTTGTTGTTGGAGGCGAGCCGGGGCCGCGGCGCCGGGATCAGGCTTCCCAACGGGACTCGACTCCGAGCCACTTCGAAGAGTTTGGAGAGAATCTGGAGGAAGAGGAGGAGGAGGAAGAAGAGGTCAGGTGGATGAGGGCCATACTGTGATAGTTTTGGAAAAATACAAATGATTATTTACCACCAACTGAACTTTCTTCAGTTTTGTAGACACTGAAGTTATGCAGGTGACAGTTATATCTCACATATAAAGCTAATGATTTGCAGCATGGCTATTGCGCAATCACTGATCCATTCTGCTCACATTGAGGAAGCCACAGCCAACGTCATGTGGCGAATTTAAAATAGTCGTATTAGGTCTTTAAAATTGTTTGATGGATCTTTTCCCCGCAACTGAGGGACTTTGAACAGTTTCTTTATTTCATAAACGTACCTTTCGTGGAGTCCTCTGGAGGCATTAAGAGAGAGAAAATAGCATCAGCACAGAGTCTCAACTATCAGTTTAAAGTTTCCTTCACTTACTTTTTTAGAGAGCAGAGCAAGGACGTCCAGAACGGCTCAATTCAACCACAAGCGCTTTGAGGAAAAACTAAAGAGTTCTTTTACAAAATGTAGCTTTTTCCACCTCGAAAGTTGGGTTGGTTTGAAAATCTTTCAATGCCGGCGCGTACAGACAACAAAATTATATTTTTATAACGTTATTAGTCTGACGGATGTTACAGAATTTCGCTTTCATTACAAAAACAATTAAATTAAATCAAAGTCTAATGTATAAACTGAACTAATTGTGCAAGAAGATTAAGAATCTTGACCAGACATTTTATGGCAACTTTCAATACTTCAGGTTCTAATTCTCTGTTATTGACCATTAGTCCCTTCAGTATTTCTGAAGACAGACTTGGTAGATCAAGAAAATTTGCTTTTAGTGTTATGACACACACACACACACACAGTGAGAGAGAGAGACAGAGACAGACACAGACAGACACACAAGACAGACAGACACACACAAGACAGAGAGAGACACACACAGAGACACAGACAGACAGACAGACAGACAGACAGACAGACAGACACAGACAGAGAGAGAGAGAGAAACACACACACAGAGAGAGAGAGAGAGAGAAACACACACACACACACAGAGACAGAGAAACACACACACACACACACACACAGAGAGAAACACACACACACACACAGACAGAGAAACACACACACACACAGAAAAACACACAGAGACACACAGAGAGAGAAACACACACACAGACAGAGAGAGAAACACACACACAGAGACACACACAGAGAGAGACACACACACACAGAGACACACACAGAGAGAGAGACACACACACACACACACAGAGAGAGAGAAACACACACACACACACACAGAGAGAGAGAAACACACACACAGACAGAGAGAGAAACACACACACAGACAGAGAAACACACACACAGAGACACACACACACACACACACACACAGAGAGAGAGAAACACACACACACACACACACACAGAGAGAGAGAAACACACACACACAGAGAGAGAGAAACACACACACACAGAGAGAGAGAAACACACACACACAGAGAGAGAGAAACACACACACACAGAGAGAGAAACACACACACACAGAGAGAGAGAAACACACACACACAGAGAGAGAGAAACACACACACAGAGAGAGAGAAACACACACACAGAGAGAGAGAAACACACACACACACACACACACACACACACACAGAGACAGAGAAACACACAGAGAAACACACAGAGAAACACAAACCCCCCCCCCCCCCCCCCATCCTCTCACCTGTTCCCAGAGGGTCTCAGCCACCCGGTCGATGATTCCTCCGACCTCGCGGAACTCTCCGGAGTATTTGACGTACGCCCAGATGCAGAGCGCCGTCAGCGCCACGCCCATCACCAGGTTACACAGCGCGGCCACGGAGTCGATGCCCACGAAGCCCGTGACCATCGACGCCACGTACATGACGAACATGACGACGAACAGCGTGGCGGGCGTCCGCGCGGCGAAGAAGATGTTCTTGCCGTCGTTGTGCTTGCAGAAGTTGGAGTAGACGGCGTCGAGCTCCGCCTCCAGCTGCTCCTGGTAGCGCCGGCAGAAATCCTCGCCGCCCATCTTCTTCACGGAGCGGAAGTGTCGCACCGACGCCTGCCGCTGCTCCGCGTGACGGCGCTCCAGCTCCGCCGGGTTGATGTAGGGTTTGTCTCCGCCGCACACCTGCGGACGCAACACGAGCGCGTCAAAAAAAAAAATTAATAAAATCAGAAAGCATTTCATCAACCAGATCCTGGACCTGCGACATCCAGTTTGTGATGCATTACCTGCTCCATGCTTTTGTTGTACAAGTCTTTGGCGCCTGCTACAGCTGCAAGGTTATTGGCTTCAGCTGTCGCCTAGGCAACAGATGAAGTTTAGATTCACGATTGAGAAATGGAGTCAACGCATCATGACTGATAAACTGAGATCTGCGCCGGTCTCCTCTGATGGAAATACGGTTGTTAGTAGTATATCCGGTGTATGCAGTAAATAGAGACACACACAGACAGACAGACAGACAGACAGACACAGACAGACAGACAGACAGACACACACACACACACACACACACACACGTAAATAAACATGTCCGACACCTTCAGAAGGTTTGCCACAGTGAGAAGAATTTAAAAAACTGTTTTGAGATTTGAAAAAAGGATGAACAGGATCTGTTTTTGGATTAAATATCATGATGTAAACTGTCCAGCAGGCGGCGCTGTTCCACAGCAACATTATCTTCCATCATATTGTGTGTGAGCGGAGCTGACCTGCAGCATCGACTTGGGGTGAGGAAGCTCCTCTCCCTGGTAGATCTTCATGTAAGCCTGAAAACACAACGGACAGATAAGTAGGTGGAGAGAAACAAGCGGGAGTCTAAATTCTCTTTCTGGAGTCTTAAAACATTTACAAAGACGGACTTCAAAAAGATAACCGGGGATTTGCACAAAAGAAAAGAAAAACAAGACAAATGAATTACATTCTGATGTTATCTGAGATGTGAACAGACCCTTTCCCGCTGAAGACAACACTCCCAACTCAAGGTCCACTTACTAGCTTTTTCTAGAGCTAGTGATCATGATTTCTAAACCGGAAGAACAGTTGAAACGTATTCTCTCATTAGTCAACAGAAAACCGTAAGCAAGAATAATACTTATTATTATCTTGTCTAATAAACTGCAACCTTCTTCCCTCTTTTGTAGAATGAGACTCACATTGTTCAGCCATCTCACTGCTGAAAAAGTACCATTCATTGCCAGAATTTATTTATTTTTTTCATCTGCGACTTATTTTTTAAATGATGCCAAAAATGAATGTCACCTTGCCGTTTGGTGCAGAACATGTATTCCTCTTACTGACAGTGAAGATGTTGACGTCACAGGTGGAAGCGCTACAGATCTCAACTCACTTTGAAGTAGTGCAGCAGCTCTCTGCAGGTGATTTTGACTCCTCCGATCTCTTTTTCCACCAGGTTCTCTGGCGAGAGCAGCGTCGGGACGAGGTTCACCAGCTCCTTCTTAAACTCCTCGTCGATATCTGGAGGCACACAAAGCAACCGCACACACACACACACACACGTGTCACAAAGCCGGACTGGTTTTTGATTGGCCTAGCCGTGTCTGCGTCAGGGTTTTCACCTCGGAGTCGCCCGTCGAAGTGCGGGTTGGTGGCCACCTTGAGGCCGGGGTGAGGCAGCAGGAAGCAGCCGATGTTCGAGAAGCACGAGTGGATGTGTTTCCTGACGTTCTGCAGCTCCTCGTGTTGGTTCTGCTTCACCTGGTCGCAGACGGGAACAAGTCATCAGTCCGGAGACGTTAAAACCAGGAGTGGTTCTAGTTAAGCTCGGCCCTTTGGTGAAACGGTGGACGCGGCACGAAGGCCAGCAACTAACCTGCAGCCGCTTCTCCAGGAAGCTCAGTCCTCCCTCCAGGCCGTACGGATGCTCGTAGGGGTAACTCCAGTCTCTGATCAGGAACATCAGACTCTGAACAGAGGGACACATTCAGCGTATTGATCCAGGATCCACCACAGATCATTATATTGAAAAATCAAATCTTAAAAAGATAAAGAACATTTATTCCAAACGTATTCCAGTTTCAGATTTAGTTTGCAACACAAATAAGAGAGAGTACCAGCATATATACTGCTGTGGACGGCGACAAATTATACTAAATAAATAAACGAATAATATATTTAGAATATTTTTATCTTTCCAACAAGGATCTGAAACAGTTATCTTTGCGCCATCTCTGTCCGACGGCAAGGTAAAGCTGTGAAAATATTAAAAAAAATAGCACTTAAAATCTAAATGTTTTGGTGGCTGGTATGTTTTGCTGCTGCCTCAGTCCACAGCAGTGCATTTGCTTCTGTGCTGGTTTCTCCAAACCGGGAGCGTGCCGACCTCCATCTACTGGAGATGATACCCCGACTATGGAGAAAAAACTCATCCAACCCCACTTCAAATAATCTGAACTGTCCCTTTAAGAAGGAGCATCTAAAAACAGCTCACCCTAAAGGAGAGACAAGCTCATGCCGATTGATCGGTTTCTTAAAACTGAAAAGTCTCATTTAGTCCTTCGAGGACTGAAGGTCAAATCTTGTGTTTGTTACGTGTCGGAAGGTAAAACGCATTTCTAAAAATCAAACTGAATATTATGAGGACGGGGAACGTGGCTAGCAGATCCCACCTGGAAGGGTTTCTCGTAGACCTCCTCCATGGCCAGTCGTCCGTACTCCGTGAAGAGCTGAGGAGAGAAAACAACCGGCCACTTAAAATCTAATCAGGCTTCACAACACGGGCATAAAGCTCAATTAGTGTGGGACAAATGCGTGCATATGTCTTTCTGATTCATCCGGCCCATGAAAGCTTTTCCATTTGCTGCTCTAAACACTTGCTATCTGAAAAGTGTTTTTGTGTTGCTGCAGATATAAAGATTATGGAAAAAAAACGAACACAAAGCTGGGCTGAAGATGTTTGTTGCCTCTTTGTCGGCACCCGTTTTAAAATTAATACATTTTTCCAAAGGAAAATAATCCAACATGTGCCTCATTCAAATCTGGTGAGGAGAAAAATAAATTAAACTGCAATAATATTAAATCCAAAAGACCCCGCCCACAATGTTTGATTGACAGGCAATCTGAGGTGAGAAATTGTGAAGTTTCCACTGCGAGAGACTTTCTGCCACATAAGGCGGCCTGCTGCTGGGTTCAGTTCAGAGTTAATCCTGAGCTGAACACACCCGATATGGAGCTCTTCACTCACAAGATGGTGTAGTTGATCTGTTGGGACTAGAAATCACAATACAGCTGCTCTATAAGGCCGGACAGTGAGAGCAGTCAAGAGGCCTCGTCGAAGGAATGAAATATTAACAACTGGCCTAAACTGGACAAACAGGATTGTTTGTAACCCCCCCGAAAAAAAATAATCATGGAGGCAGTTTTGATAGAGGTGGTACATTACAGTAACACACTATGTGCCATGTAGGTTAATTATGTTCCATTTAACCTTTTAGATTATTATGATATTAAGTTCAATACTATTTATTCTCAATCAATTATTAGATGCATTTAACAGATTCACAAATAAAAATATTTTTCTACTCGATGCGCGTGGAGTTTGCGTGAGTGGTTCGTTAAAAAAAACGTCTTCAGACTGATTACTGACCTGGAGGTGCTGGAGGTCGTCTTCCTGGACGTTCTGGGACAGGTTGTACACCTGAAACACACAACGGACCCCGTTATTCACCTGGCGCCGCCACACTAAGAGCGTCAGCACTTTAAAAACCACTCGGATCGCAGCTGACCTGAACAGAGCTGGTCATGGTGCTCAGGGCGAACAGGGTGGCGCAGTCTTTGATGGTTGACTGGCTGTCAAACGCCCCCTGTGTGTCGATGAGTAGAACTGCAACCTGCAAGAACGACACCAACTCATTCATTCCAGCATCTCAAAGTCTACAAATTATATAATCATGGGAGCCCAGATGGCGCTCGCTCGGGGTCGGCCCGTGGACTGACCTTGCAGCCGTCTGGTTTCTCCACCACGAACACCTCGCTCCAGGCCAGGATGCCCGTGGTCTCCCTCTCGCAGCCGCCTCGCCAGGTGAAGCCGGTCAGAGGCTGCTCCTCGCCGCCGACCCACGAGTCCGACTGAACGGAGACAAGAGAGGTCAGAGAGGTCATGGCCAAAAATACGTATGTAGAGAGTCTGTTATTTACTTCATGTGAGATTTTATCCTCCATCTCTTACTGGGACTACATTTAAATGCAAACTACTATTCCACTATTATTCAGAATTCAATGCAGGTCATGAACTTAATGAGAACTGATGCCTAGTAGGAGAGGGTAATATAAATGACATCATAGTCTATGACAATACATTTGATCACATCATCAATACACATCGGGATATAGATCATTTTCTAGTAAACTGGTTATCTATAAAATACTACAAACCAAAAAAGGTAATAAAAAAATATGAAGTCAGGTTTTACTGTAATTCAGTAATTAAGAAGAGAATACTTTATCATATTGATGCAGAACATGTTGGCATATATTCACTGATTTGCGACATTACAAATAATACAAAGATAAATGGAAAAAGGTGTAACTTCTGTGGTAATAAAAGATGCGCCGTTGACGAATGTTGATCTCATGAAATGCATAGTCATCTTCAACCACGCCTTATGATTAATAATACATGTGTAGTCATCATCTTAAGCGTGAAAAGGCTTCTGTACGGTCGAATCCCATTCTCACTCACATCTACACATACCTGTGTAAAAAAAAAAAAAGAAGCAGCCCTGTCATGACCTGACCTGTGTGGGCGGGGCTTAATCTATGCATAAAGATGGGCTTTATGTGTGGAATAAGCAGCAGTGACCCTCTGCGGAGGCCCGGCCACAGAGCCGGCATTGTGTCGGCCTAAAATCCTCTTTAGGGACTCATGAAACCCTCCAGAATGTTCCTCGGTGCTTACCGTAGATTAACACGGCCCGGGAGATTAACTCTGAACCTGGTCACTGTTTCAAAAACAGAAACGGGGTCTTTACATGCCAAGAAGTGGAACATCACGCGGAAAACACGTTTGCTTCTCAGCCAAAGGAGTTACAATGAGATTATTGTCATCAATTTAATTTTTGCATTGACGAACTTCTACCGATCCTGTTCTTATGAACTCTAATCAAAACCTCACTGGACAAATAACCAACATTAACCCTAAAAATACACGACTGTCAAGATTAAACCAGGACAGTCTTTTTATAGCTCCTGAAACACTGGAGACAAACAACAACAACAACAACACGGTCTGATATCAGCATCTAATCTAATTAGCAGACGGGTGAGGCCTGTTTTAACGGCAATCCTTTACAACGTGAAGATATATCCGCTGATAAAAAGGAAACGAGACTGAAAATGTCAGCATCGCTCACACGCATTATGTTGAAACAGGTTCTATGTGGCTTAGTTTCATCTGAACTCAAGCGTGAGGACTGTAGATTATGTCCTGTTGGGGATCTCCTCACAGGGAGTTTAGACCGGAGGAAGAAATAAAGCCACAAACAACTTAGTGTTGGATTAAAAATACTGTTTGCCCTTTAAAAAAAGCTATAGATGTATATACTTTGAAGAGGCGACAGCTGAGAAGTGAGTTATAATAATTACTGAACTTGCCCGTCAACATATCGGCCCCCATGACAACTGAGCTGACTCCACCCACTGATGAAGAATGTAGATACAGTTATAAGACCTCGAGTTGGGATTGTTTTGTCAAACTACTTCTTGTCTTAACTCCGTGGTCACGAGTCTCACTCGTGACATTATAGGTTAGATTAAAGTTTATTGCTATTTGCTAGCTCAAGTACCCCGAGGCAACAAAATGCAGTTTAGCATCCAACTAGAAAAGCAAAAAGCAGTTGGAGCGCAGAATATGAATATGAATATATATATATATATATATATCCAACTAGAAAAGCAAAAAGCAGTTGGAGCGCAGAATATATATATATATACATATACATATACATACACACACACACATGTGTGTGATATATAGAAACTCACTGGTGATATTTTAACCAATTTAAAATATTCCTATAAAAAAAAAAAAAAAAAAGAAATTCTCAAAAGGCAGAGCTGGATTTCTATTAATTGAATTTGGACTTTGACTCCGGTTTTACGTAGCTCTTCATACTTATATTGTGTATGTATACAAGTACGAAGAGCTACGTGAAACCGGAGTCAAATTCCGTGTATGCGTAAACACACACGGCCAATAAAGCTGATTCTATTAGAAACATTTTCATATTTATAAACTGCCTCGCAAGACTTTTACCTGTTTGTACATGAAGCGCAGCATGAAGTCCAGCAGGAAGGACTTGCCCTTGCGGAAAGCTCCGGCCACGGAGACGACGACCACGTGGAGGTCCCGCACCTCCTCCTGCAGCAGCAGCCGCTCCAGCGCCTCCTCCTGCAGCGAGAACGAGTGCTCCTCCTCGTCCGCCACCACGATCTGCACCGGCCGGGCCCCGCCGACCTCTTCCTCATCCAGCAGGTCATCGTCCTCCTCGTGTCTCATCGGGGATGTGTCGGATTCAAACCTGTGGCCGCCTGAGAGAGAACGCTGTGGTTAAAGTTTGACCGACCGAGAATGTTGGCGCTCTACGTCCTCCAGCCGACACATTTATCATTTGACACTTCTGGTTTTTGGAGGTGGGAAAAAGACGTGACCGTCGTTTTGGAAAGGTCTCCTAACCTTTCGCAAAATATAAATAAATTGTCACGACAGACAAAAGATATCTTATTGACGCCTGGATTTTGTGATCATCTCTATAGAAAACACGCCTATAAGCGGTGGGCATCAGAGTGGACGCGGTTTTCTCTCTGCAGTCATGATGGCCGACTTTCCCTTCAGAGATCAATAAACTCTGATGTCCGAAAGCGACAGCGGTTGTTGGACGGGAAGAGAAAAGTTTCCGGGCCGCCTCCAGTTAGTGAAGCGTCACGGGAGAGGAAGGAATCGCTGCCATTATAGGATGACAGCGCTGGCTGGAGGTTTACAGTAAATAGACGGAGCCGTCGGTCAGTGTTGTTCTACAGAGACGCTTTCATCCATCAGCTCTCCTTGTACGGCCGCAGTTACACTTCACTGACCGACAGAAATCTGGATATTTCAGGAAGATTATCCATTAGACTCCTTTTGGATGCTTCTGCCTTCATCCGATATGTCAGAGTAGAAGAAAACGTTTAGTCATCTCTCGCTCACCGGTCTAAAAAACAAGCTGCAAAGGTTTGCGTAAATACTGCAATGTTTTCGTTGCGGGAGAACGACAAAGTCGCTGGCGTTTCAGTTTCCGGGGAGACTGGGACGCGTGCCCTCGCGGTTACGTGACAGCGCTTACTCAGACGCTGCGTCTTGTGATTGCACATCCAAAGCCCCCCCCCCCCCAAGCAGCCTGAGGCCTCGTGGGAAGAAGAGTCTTCATTCAGGTCAGCGTTGCGCGGGGTCGGGCCATGTGAGGAAACGCTCTGCAGGGCGGCAACGCGACGACAGCGTTCTGCAAGCAAGCGCCTCGCTGGTTTAAATATACACGGTCACATCATCCGGAGGAGAGGACGTAAATAATGTACACGCCGACATAAAAAACTGTTTGGGGACGTCTTTTGGATGAGTCGTACTTTAACTGAGGCTTTTAAGAAGACCAGTGATCCGGTAAATTCAATGTCCCAATGTTCTCTCTGGCGAGCACATGAGCTGCCTGAGGATAAATACTTCCACAGTGTAGAGCAGAGATGGAGTGTAAAGCGGAAACCGGCCTAAACTTTTTTTTGTGTGATGTAGGCTACGATGATGAACGCGACTTGCAAAGTGTCAGACTTAAAGAAACGGACCTCCTTCGATGAGTCATAGCTACGCCTGCTTGTGGGTAGATTTACACACATTGTATCTCATGGTCATGCCTCGAGTTAAACAGGTTTATTTATCAAAATACCATCTTTTTAAGCCTCTGGTAAGACAGTTCAACATTCCCCAACTGGCAACGCTGCATACATCAGTGAATAAGCATTTTTTTCTCCCGCTTATCAAGCCGATCAGTGGATTCCTGTCTCGTCATGTCACACAACAGAGCAAGTCATCCCCTTCCATCAGTCACTGTAACATCAGACTACACCCGTCGGCAGAGAAGAGGACTCTGGTCTGGGTTCTGCTCAAATGCCTGTTATTAAAGTGTCTGAGTACTGAACAGGACCGTCAGCAGCAGTCTGGCCTGCCTGCATTCACAAGAGATGGGCATACTCTCCCAGCACTGCTGAACTCCTGGCCTTGGGAGACACTCACAAGTAGGGCAACATTGATCTCAACTTTTTACTTTAACGAGGCAAAACTGAAGTTCTTCCTTCAAACTGCAGCTGAGTCTTAAAATGTGGATCTGGAAAAAAGGACAAGAACTATCCCAGTACAGATTCAGATACATTAATGACTCCTCTTTAAGGAAAGGCCAACATGTCCCACAACATTGTATCTGACAGCCGGTCCTGCTGCTACTTATGCTTGTGTAAGAAGAGACATTGCACAACAAACTCCATTCACAAATATGATAGTTTAAGGCTGAAGTGGCTCATTGAAAAAGGCCAGGGCTCGTCAGAGATCTACGACAACAATTTAAGCCTTGAGACTATCCATTTCGATTTGGCATACAATAACAGAGCCGTAAACGTCGGTGTACGTCCGTATCTAGAGGCAATCCTCCTTCGTTCTGCAGCAGCCGCTGCTCGGAGACTTCTTAAATGGGAGCTCAAAATGTGAATCTGGAACAAGAGGACAACTACACCGGCACAGTTATGTATACACCACATGGCTTAGTTTTTGCCCCACTTTGGTCTTAGCACATAGTGTGCAGTTCTCCACACAAAGCTCAGAGGGGCTCTCTGCAGCTGCAACAACACAAGCAGCAGCACCTGCTTTGTGTTGATCAAAACACTGTACACCTGTGTTCATGGATCAACAGCACTGATAGAGACCCAGTCAAACATATGCATAACACTCACCGGATTTTGGCTCAAACTGACGGTTCATAACAATTCTAGCAGTTACCTTGTTGACAAAAAGCACTGATTAGACACTAACCAAGCAAGCCAGAGGCTCCCTCGTCATCCAGCTTGTGAAGTAAAACCCAGCACGAGGATATCTCACCAGTCACTTGGTTGTGGTACAGATTAGCCTCAGATACAGAACAGTGGTATAAATACCACAATAACAGAATAGAGGAAGAAAGAGATGGACGGCTAGCAGCTAACAGAGTCTACGTGTCCCAAATACACTGTCGCTGCCTGACAGCTGGTCACAACGCGCCATATCGCCACACGCCAAAGTTAATTTAAAAAATAGCCTATTTAAAATTGCTTCTGTGAAGGAAAAAAACTACGCCGAATTAAACACCGTGACTAATAATCATGATATGGAGTCGATTTAAGGGTAACGGTATTAACCCTTTGCTAACAGGAGAGGGAAGTTAGCTTAACTGGTCGCTTTTTTAAATGGAGTTCGGCGTGAGAGAGTCTACTTAGCTTATCTCACAGCTTATTTTTACAAGCATGTTTAGCAAAACACAGTTTATCCCCCGACCCTAGCCCCCACCCCTCACACACACACACCTGTGATATGTGCTAACTTAAATTAGATTACACCTCAACGGAAGCTAGCTTGCCTCGCGCCGTTACCTGGGACCAGGCCGCTGTCACAACGACGCTTTTGAATATTTTACCGCTCGCGACGCTTAGCGGTTTCGCAACGGGACGCGGTTATTCGACAAAAGCGGAGCGCTGCCCCGCCGTGTCGCTCCCGTGGCCGCCTCCATCCACACGGCGGTGGACGGAGGACGGAGACCCACGTATTCAGAAACTCGCCACCCGCCTGTCGCCTGTCGCGTCGGTTGCAACGTCTCCACCCGTTTCGGTGTAGGTTTAGTTACCTTCTTTGAAGATGCTGTTTTTGTGATTCCGCCGCTTCAACCTGTTCTCCTCCGCCGCCATCTTTCTCGATAGCGGCTATAGCACTGTCCTGACGTCACCGACCTCTGAGCTGCGGCGGTGTCCGCGCGGTCCTAAAGTACGGCGCCGAAGCCTCGCCCCGCTCCGTTGATGCTCGCCCCCATAGAAGTACATCAAGTACTGCATTTAAGTACACATTCGAGGTACATGTACTTTACTTGAGTATTTCCATTGTATGCGACTTAATACTTCAACTCCACTGCATCTCAGTGGGACATATTGCACCTTTCGCTCTACTACATTTGTCTGACAGGTTACTTGTCACATTAGTTTTCAAACCACATGTCTCCAGATGTGTTGATCTTAAATGGTTGTGATAAGCTGGAGGATGTTACTGTGATGGAGCAACTGTTAAAGCTTTTAAACTGTTTAAAAAGCCTCTTGCATCAGCTGGAAAATGCATTGAGTTCATGAAAAGTTGACTTTGTAAAGGTGGTTCTCACAGTACAAACATATGATGTTATAGAATATGATGCATCGCTGTAGATTAAACTAAGGAGTTAAAAAGCACAACCGTAAACATCTAAAGCAGTAAAATAACACATGCATATTGATGCAACAGTAATATTAATCCAGAAAGCACTAACACACTGACAGTTAACATTTCACCGCACAATGAATACTTCTACATTTCATACTTTATTTACATTTTACTGATATTACAAGTAAGGGTTTGAATGCAGGGCTTTTTAGCAACTTTTAGCTGCTTAAGCAAAAGAGGCAGTCATCCATTTTCATAAAAAAATAAACATCTGTGTAAAGCTTTCTGTCCAGTACAGATGTCTACCTGATATCAGCCAAATATTCGCTCTGTTTTTGGTCTCACCTACTCCTGAGGGAAATATCATGTTGTTTTAGCTGCTAAATGCTCCGCTATGTTCACTAGTCTCTAACTGTGTGTCTGCATGCTGAGCAGGTTTCCTGGCTTCATCAGAAAACAGCAGCCTGCTGCTGCTTGAAACAACACTGATTACCAAAATAGTAAAATTGCAGATTATAGAACGATAAAAATGTGCGGAAATAGGTCAGACAGCAAATATGCTGCAAAAACCAGGAGCTAAAAAAGGTTAAAAAGCTTATAAAGCCGAGGGGAGTCAGTTGATAGTTCTTTCTTGACCCTTTACATTAAACAAGTAATGCATTAATATAAACATACATTGATTAGGCTTTAAATATTGATATTGGTTGTAAGATCAATTTAGTTGGAAGCATGTTTTATTGTCAGATACTGGAGCTACAATCAAATGATTTTAAAATATTTCTCCAGATTTTTAAAGTTATGTGTTCGAGTTCACCACCCAAACATCATCCCATATTTTATATTTTTAGGGATTTTATTGATACAAGTTGTGCTGAAACTGCAAACCAGACCTAATTCTGCCTGAATGGCCGGACTTGTTGTTGAGAGCTTGTGACTCTTCTGTAGGAAACGGATTTGAGTGAGAACAGTCAACTGATTCCCTCTTGGCACGCTAAATACTGCCTTCGGTGGAAAATCTCTTGTTTCTGTGACTCCGTCCTCACCCAGTGCATGCTGGGATTTCTGCACGTTTTCTCGCTAGAAAAAGAAACAGTTGTCTCAGACGCCCTGAGGCTACAAGGCTCCAGCTTTGCCCTGGTTTCCTCGGTGTTGGGTGTCACAGGACGTCCTCTGCAGCTGGTTTGATCAGATTACACTCTCCACTACCTGTGTGTCTCCACACCTTCATGTTAGTGTGGTGGAGTCTTATCTGATGACATGTCTGCAGCTGAAACATGCAGCAAAGCCTTTCACCGTCATTTACTTTCACGTTTATTTTCTTTGTGTAACAACCTGCCTGTTTAGTTTCAGGCTGGGCTGTTCCATTGACCGACCACAAGCAGCAACGCCTGCAGGACTCATGCAAAGACAATGGAGTAGAAGCACTGGGCCTTACAGGTACAGGTGTTTGTTGCATCCTTCAGGTGTACCGTTCTTATTCAATCTTGTGAAGGGAAAATTGCATTGGTGGGATACGGTCTCAAAAAAGCATGAAATGCATGTTTGAATAAATAATCCAAGGCACACTGTAGGGCTTTAGAGAACTAAGATGCCTTTATTCTACATGGCAAATGTATTTAAAATGACCAACTTGTTGCGACCGACACATTTAATTACATACAGGGCTTATCTGTAATATGCAAATAGAAGTCAGGGACAGATGAGGCTCTGACCTGCAGTTTCCGGGGTGATACAGTTAAAGTGTCTGTAAGTGAAGTTAGCTGAGTGGAGCAGGGTCGAGGATTCAGATCTGAAATCATTCGGCCTCTGAATTATTGATGAAAGCACTAAACCAGCAACAATTCTTGGATGATAAATGATGAAAAAGTGTTGCGGGTTATGTTCCTGCTTCCTGTTACGGAGACTCAGCAGAACGTTCCCTAATTTGCATCTGCTTGTTTTCACAAACCTGCAGGGAGAAATCAGAGCTTCCTAAAAGACAGCGGCACAGTATTATATATAGCACTTCATTCAATGCTGCCAGCTGCTAAAAAACAGATAATCGTACAACGATTACAGGATTATGGTATTTATTTTAAAGCCAAAACATTGTGCATTCAAATCCAACAGAAGTTTGCAACACATATAAATAATACATCCATGGAGTCACCATGTTGACTTCAGATGGCTCAGACTAACAGTCAATGTTTATTCTGCAGACCACAGAAAAAATAAAAATAAATGTTAAGATAGTATTTTTTAGCGACGCGAGCGCTGTAGCTTTTTGAATGGCAATGTTGGCCGTCACTTTTGTCCAGACTGGAATATCTCCTCAACAATTAACTGGGGTACCATGACATGTAGTACTTATATTCATGGTACCCAGAGGATTACTCCGACTGACTTTGGTGACCCTCTGGTGGCTTTTCATCTAGCGGCACCTTGAGGTTCACGATTGTGGTTTTGAGTTAGATATCTCACTATATTAACTTTTTGGTTGGATTGTGATGAAATGTGGTTCACGCGGTCATGTTGTGCGATCATGCGGTCACGTGGTAATTTGTGATTTTGGGCGATACAAAATAAACACATTTTGATTAATTGTATTATATTTGATGATCTGTCTTCAGCGCCATAATCAGGTTAACATGTTAATGTGTAGCAAAACTTTGGTTTATGACCAGAGAACTGACCTTCCGTTGTGTGCACTGCATGCAACATGGGGACATGATACCTGCTGAACTTCAACAAGTTCTCATGCTGATGTGAACATTCAGTTCAAAACGCCATGTGGACAGTTAAATATCGTTTTGTATTTTTTCTCGCCGTGAGCCAAACTAAAATGTTTGAAATGTAAATGGCCCAGTGTGTAGCATTTAGGGGCATATATTGGTGGAAATAGAACATAATATTCATATGTTTTCATTAATATATAACCACCTGTTTGTGATACCATAGTCATTTATATCTACATGATAAACCAAACATACATTGTATTATATTACTAAATCCTACACACTGCCCCTTTAAACCAAAGTTATAGCATACAGTTACAAATAGTTTATTGCAGATCCAGGGGCAGTTTTCTATATATATATATATATATATATATATATATATATATATATATATATATATATATATATATATATATATATATATATATTTGTTTTACATTGTTAACTGATCAAAACTCAACCCCATACTATTGAACTGCCATGAAAAAAACCCACCAAGTATAACTTGTTGACATTATCAAACATGTAGGGGTTTTAAGAATGACTATAAAGGGGTGAATTATCAAAACATACGGTAACTATTGAACACCTGGAAACCCGAGTGGGACAGCTGGAGGTTAGACATGACGTCTTTTTCACGTCAAAGAAAATCACAGATAAAATAAACAACAAAACTCTAACAAACATTTGATGAACAGACAGTGACAAACAAAGTTCACAGTTAGTCAGTTAGCTTCACAGGTGACGTGTCATGTTTCACGTGCTTTTCAATATCATATGACAACGACACTGGCGCAACTTTTATGACCATTACCATTCATGGGAAGAGAAAACTAAATAATACATGAAGAGCAAAATAGTTCTGTTGAACGGTTCAACCGCCATCAAAACTCTGTGCATTAAAGGAACACTTCAACCACAAAATGTCCATTTCTATATTAATTACTCACCACGCATTGCCTTGAATAGTTTTTCTCAAGTGCCTATATTTCACAATCGCTTAATTCATCGAGACGTTTTTGATTCTCCTTTCACCTTTGAGGCCTGCGAGGAATGAAAGTGGTCAAAAGTAACACGTGGTGAGTAGTTTATGTACAAATGGTAATTTCGTGGGTGAAGTATTCCTTTAAGATACTTTTTTTAAAGGTGGCAGTTCACCCAAAATCACACACACACACACACACACACACACACACACACACACACACACACACACACACACACACACACACACACACACACACACACACACACATAAAATGAAGGTGAATACATTCTAGTTTGTGCTGCTCAAAGTGTTGACAAATCACATAAATAAATGTGAAAGCCACTCGTCTTCCCTTAGGTTGATCCAGCTAACATGCTAATATTAGCATGCTAACACAAACGGTAGCATGTTAACACATTTAGTGAATATTATTTGTATTATTATGCATGGAGCTCAAAGTCTTATGGAAGGTATTGTTATTCTAAATGGACACAGTAAGTCTGTTTTGTCGCGTGAGGCCAAAACCTTCGCCGTCAAACTAAATATTTACACCAATTGCTTTCGTGGCAGAGACCTGTTTTAATTGTTGTTTTTGTTTATTTGCAAACTTGCGTGCAGCATGAGTAGCTGTAAATACAACCCTATAAATAACTTGTGGCTGACTCGTCATCAGACAGCTGAACCAACATTTCTGGAATCACATGAGAATCAAATTAATTTAGTACACAAACACAAAGTATTGCTATTTAAGACATCACAGTTCAAACAAGGAAAAATAAAAAAGGACTTTAGCCTCAAAATAGAATTATTCTGTAAACGTTCAAATAATAAACAATATATATATAAACAATGACAATATTGATCAGCTCAGTCAAACAAGAACCAACGTCCTCTTCTTAAAAAGTCTTTTAGGAGTGCAGCAGTGGAGGAAACCCAGAAAGTAAATAAAAAATGGATTTAAAATCAATCAATCACACAAATACATCTACTAATCTTTGAGCTCAGTTTGTCATAACATAGTGATTTGCCATTAATAGCTAAACTAAGCTAATAATATAACTCAACGAAATGAAATAAAACCAAATAAATCCTAAACTGCTCAAACCATATTCAATTTACTTATTAAAAATAAAAATAAAAGATATTTTAGGATTGTCATAAAGACTGATATCTGATTGGTTTACACTTCTTAGTGATTCCTCCCTGAGTTCGGCCTGTTACAACAACAACCACATCGCTCCTCTAAAAACCTGTTTCCTATGTGACTACGACTGCTGGTATCTTCAATATGAGGGCCTTTCGTGGAGGATAGAGCCATTTATTGATTTGATTTCTCATGTGGGATTTGGTGGAAGAAAGGTCTGTTCATTGCTGGCATCATTAATGTTTTAAAGGAGGCTCAAAGGACCGTGAACTCATTTAGTTCACTGTCATTAAGGTGCTTTTCTCCAACTAAAATGCCTTGTCGCGACTCCACCTCAATGCTCAAATAAACGAGAACCACACAAATAAAATCCTCCATTCAAACACCTCACAAAAACAAAACAAATATAATCTTCTGCCATCGCTCTGCATCATTTTCTCCTTCTGTAAAGAAGAAAACTTCCCCGTCGTCCCGGAGGACCTGCATGGCGACTGTGGCGGCCATCTTGTTTCTGGCTCACAGGTGGGCGGAGGTGGAGAAGCAGAGTTTCAGGGTGAAGGGGTTGGAGGTGTCTGCAGGTCAGAGAGGGAGAGCAGGTCTATCAATATATGGATACAATATATATATATATATATATATATATATATATATATATATATATATATATATAATTATATATATATATAATTATATATATATATATAAACTGTTTTTGCATTATCTTTTGCGGCGTAGCATGCTAATATGCTAAATGTTAATACAGATTTTTCATATATATATATATATATATTAAACATAATACATCTATTTTACAGGCAAACATCATGTAGTGATGGGCCTTCACCCAGCAGAGAAGCTGTCTCTATTTTTTATTTTTTTTTATCAGATCAGTGTGAAGCCTGACATCTAGTGGTCGTCTATCAGCTGTTCGATGACATCACCGTCTGAGTCCAGCCAGCAGCAGTCGTTCATTCCTTGTTGACCTCGGTGGAAGGACAGATGTGAAGGAGGATTCACAAGACCTTCGGATGATTAGAGAATCCGACTGCACTTACACCGCTAGTGGTGTTGTTTTATCATTTCAAAATTGTTTAAATAGAAAACGAGTACAGTGGCAAACTAGATGTTGGACAATTCAAGGAAGGATCCCTGAGAAAAATAGAATTCAACCTCCTAAGAAAGATGTTTTCAATGAATCCATAATGTACAATTAAACCTGGACGGTGGATGTCATTAATGTCTGGATGGTGCATGCGTCGCTTTAAATGTTCTGCTGCAAGGAATTGTGGGACGTCATTATTTCACATAGGATGGCCCCTTGCTAAAGGAGATAGGAAAGGAATCATTGAAGCACCTTTCCTCAGCATTTGGAGAACTCAACCAGACACTGTTGTAATAAACTCTCCCTGATGGTGCATTCAAGGACACTGGGACTTCCGAGGTTTGCGGGATGGCTGCTGAACAGCCACTTTCTAAAAAACTGTTTTTGCATTATCCTTTGAGCTTAATGGTGGTGTGAGCATGCTAATATGCTAGATATTACATACTAAAGTTCATCTATGCAGTGCTGATGAGATAATGGGAAATCACCGAGTGCATCATCACACCCACAGTTATTGATATTTTTGGTAAATCTGCTTCTTCTTTCTTCCTGCCAGTGAGCGTTTCAGATGGATATTTTTTTCATGTCTGTGTACAGAGCTGGAGTCGGGATGGGTCCGCTTATCTCAGTGTAAACTTTGAAGACACAAATCAACAGTGGTTTGTTTAATCTGGCACTATTTCTTGAAGAACCGGAGCAGTGACTGCAGCTCCTCCTGAAAGTCTTGTTGTCTCAGTGAGTACTGAGCAGATGGATGAACCGTTTGGTGTTCATCAAGGTGAGGCAAAAGGCACCTGGTGAACTTGGGTCGGCCGATGACCACGCCCACATCAGTCACTACTGTATCATCAGTGTGTGTCAGAGTACCTACTGGGTATTCTGATCTGGTGGTGGTTGAGGACGGTCAGAGCTTCCACGGCTTCAGTTTTATTGTCGAACTCCAGCAGACCAGACAGAGTCTTAGAGCTGGCTGCTGGGAAGAGGAAGAGGAAGAAGAAGAAAAAGGAGAAGAGTGGAACATGTGTGTCTGTTGAAATATCTACTTTCTATTTATAATGTATCCAATAAGTATTAGTAATATGTGTTGTCTGCTGTGTGATTGGTTGAACTCACATTTGGCATCAAAGAGCTTGAACTTGGTGAAGGCGGGAACGTCGCGTTCAGTACAGAGCTGCAGGTGAGAAACAGAGACGGGAGGTCAAACTGTTTTTAAAGGCACAGGAACCAACTGAATGACCCTCTGCTCACTCCTGACTGCAAAACCGTGGTCAGCCCTTTCACAGTGGGTTTTCAGTTCACGGCAGTTAATTCGTATTCCGCATTCAGCATTCAGATGGCAACGGACAATATGCAGAACTTGAGGGTTCAAATCCGTAGTCCACAAACACCAATGGGTGACGTCATGGTGACTATGTCTACTTGTTATAGACAGTTTATGTTAGGGTGACCAGACGTCCTCTTTTTCCCGGACATGTCTTCTTTTCGAGACCTAAAAAATGCGTCCGGCAGGGATTCCAAAAACGTCCGGGATTTTGCCTTGTTGGATATTTGTTTTTCTCTGGGTATTTCACAAACTAGTTATTACCCCCTTACAAGTTTTGGAAATGGTATCTCCCTTACGTTCAACCTTCTTGCGCAAGCTCTGACTGTAGAGAGAACTGTCATAGGTCGACCGATCTCAGTGTTACCAGATGCACGATAATTATCCTCCAAATACGAGCATTTTGTGCCTTTCGTACGATACTTCGCCATTTCCAATCTGGCAACACAGAGCACCTTGCCACCTCCACCAGTTGCATTGTTTACAACAGCACATGCCATCTGCAGCCATGCCGAAACGTAAATGCAAGTTCACGGCATACCCTCCCCCCCCCCCCCCCCCCCCCCCCCCCCGGTCACCCTAGTCTATGTTGCAAACAAGATAGCATGGTTTGTGCCTGCAAGTTTCCGAATTGCACGAATTAAATGACTCCCACATGTAAAAGTCGCGTCTCATCAGCGAAGGTGTCCCTCAGAGCTCCATACTGGGCCCCATTTCTCTCTTTGGCAATTTCCACCTCTTCAGAAAGCTCTCAGTAATCCAACGTTTTCCAACCACTGGAGCATCTCATGCCGGTGTGAGCTCACCTTGTGCAGCTGGTGCTGGCTCAGGGTGGGCGGGGCGTTGTAGAAGTGCAGGACGGTGGCGGGCGGCTGGATGATGTTCCTGCTGCTCTGAGCGCTGCTGAAGCGGTTGTTTCTGGTCAGACTGAAGTCCTGGTAGCTGGTTCTGCCGTCGGCCAGCTCAAACACCTGACTGGGAATCACCGCCTGCTGCTTGGACACGCTGAGAGGCGAAGGCGGGGGGTTTGGATAGATGGAGGGGGGGATGATAAACAAAGACATGTAAACACGGAAGGATGGGAGGAAGAAGGCGGTCTGTCAGGGACATGATGTTCAAGCTGCTTGAGACAAAGCTATGAAATGTTCAGACTGAAGGAATCAAATGTTGCAACGGGAGAAAAGTCAAAACACAGCGTCCTTTTTTAGCTTGTGAGCAAAAAATATGGGAAAATATGAATGGCTTGTTTTCATCCACTATTTCTGTGTGAATATTACTATATAAACAGGTGTATTTTATAATCCAGTGAGTGCCATGATAAGAGCACACAGCAAGATGAGGTCATTGAAAGAGCTTCGGTCAAAGCTCAAACGATGGAAAACCATGTGGAAAACATTATGGAAATATGACATTTGTCTGTTTGTTTCATGTGTTAATGTGAGGAAGGTTCCAGACTCTTCATCGCTCTTTTATTCACAGAGTCTGTTTCCGTTTGCTTTTTTATCCAACAGCCAGCCAACAACTTCTTCATTTTCCTGATTCAAGTTTTTATGGGAAAAATAAAAAAATGTGATAAAAACAAGATGGATGCAAACAGACTTTTGTGTTTGCATCACTAAATCTCTCAATTGAGTTCTGAGCAAATTACAATATTCCCTGATGATGTTTTGTGTGGCATGCAACAACAATATAAACCAAATCAAATGTTGCAAAAAGTTCATATCAATATCTTTTAGTCTATTTTGCATTCTTGTGTTTAAGTGATATTTTTGGCTTGATGGTTGGTGCAAAAAGAAAGGCCGGCCATGTCGTGTCCTTTCGGTCAGCAGGTATCCCGATGACTCACCAGACGTTGAGTTTTTTCCCAAACACCTTGACGCCGTTGAGGTGAGTCACGGCCCGGTCCACGGCGTACTCGTCCCCCATCTCCACCAACGCCGTGCCGGCAACGCTCTTCATGAATTTCACCTGCGAAACACAACCGATCGGGGTTTTCAGAGGGATCGTATCTTCCAGACGACTGACAGGCGGCAGAACTGCGACGCCTGGAGGTCGACCCCGGTCGCTCTGAGGGTCACGAGAGGACGAGCGCTCACCTTCTCCACGTTGCCGTAGAGACAGAAGAGGTTGAAGATGCAGCTGCAGTTCATCTTGGCTGGATGGAGGCCGCTCACCATGGCGACTGAGCTGGAGGCGGAGTGGCCCAGGAAGGAGGAGTAGGAGGAGGAGGAGGAGTAGGAGGAGGAGTGGGAGGTCTTAGGGTGGAGCAGCGGGTAGGAGATCATGTCCTGCACCTCCTCGCTGCGCCTCCTGTACCTGCTGTTCGCAGGCAGAGGCAGCAGGGGGCAGTGCGAGCCTGCAGAGACACACAATACTCTGTCAGGCATCAGGATGAGACAGACAGACAGACAGACAGACAGACAGACAGTACCATAACCGTTGGATGGATGCTCTCCCAGTATGGCCTGCCGCTGCCTCCCTTTTCCCCTCTCTGCAACACACACAAACACACATGTCTTAGCCAAAAAAGAGCTCACAAAAAGGTTGTTGCTAGTAGTACTTTCTCTCTCTCTCTCACACACACACACACACACTGAAGTGTAATGGTCGGGGTTAGCAGAGTCTGACCCACAGAGCAGCGGGAGGTGAAAGTGAGCGCTTCCTCTCTGATGAGAATCTATTTCCATCAGCAGCTTCACCAGCGACCTTCAGACTGCAGTTTAACCTTGGAGTCTCCAGGCAGAGCTCGGTGAGCGGCTTCACCTCCACGCCGGCTACCCTCTCCATCCATACAACCCCCTCTCACCGCCGCTCGGATCATTTCGCCGCGCGGGTATTTACAGAAGAGTGAAGCGTTAGCACTTCCTGAATGACTGACAGAAGGTCAATCTCACCTTCACGGTAGTTCAATCAGATTGAACGCTCAGGCTCTTGAACAGACGACTGCATGTCAATGCAGAATCTGGAAGCAACGGGACAAGATTTTGCCATCACAAGTGTTCTGGTTTCCATTTTTGCAGTTTGTAGTTTGCAGTATTGAGCAATCACGTTGCAGCTTTGGTTGCACGTAGGTAAACGATGTAATCTTTGTTATTACTTCATTTTTAAAGGGGCGGATTTACAATTTTTACATTTCTCTTTTTCAACTAAATGCAAGGAGACTAAAACATGATTTTTTTCTACATCTGAAAAACTGTTGCCCGGAGATAATGTCTCCCTTGAATGCACAATGAAATAGTCAACTCGAGACGGGCAAAGACACCCGCAGTCACGACAGTCCCCTGAACTAACCACGTCTCATTCCAGCGGACTGTCGTGACTCCAGATGGGTAATGTAGCGGCTGCGCTACTTTTTGACCGGGAATACACTCTTTGTGCACGTTAACGGGTCAGTGTGTTGCATTCAGGGGGACCTATTGGCATAAATTAAATATAATATATGTTTCATTTAGTGAATAATCACCTGAAAACTAGAACGAGACGTTTATTTCCACATGCAGATGCGGATTCTACTCATTCAATTCAATTTATTTGGCAGAGCCAAAAATCACATATCACAAATTGGCCTTACAATCTGTACAGTCATACAACATATTTGTTTCTGCCAGACCCAAAGTGTCCTGTTTGAGGTTAGATATACAAATAAAATGACACATAAAATCAATCAAGATGCAAATAGACACTCGCAAATCTCTCAGCGTTGATATTCTCCTGACATTGCTGAATCAGAAATGTAGGACATGGAGGTAAGCTCCTCCTCCTTCGTTGTGCATCAGAAACACAAGGTGAAAACTCCTGTGTGTGTGTGTGTGTGTGTGTGTGTGTGTGTGTGTGTGTGTGTGTGTGTGTGTGTGTGTGTGTGTGTGTGTGTGTGGTCCTACCTCGCTGCAGGAGGAAGGGTTTGGTGTAATCCCAGCTGCTGTTGTCATTGCGGACGACGTTCAGTTTGTTGGGCTGCAGGGGGCGACAGAGCACAGCACCTCTGGGTGGGTGTGTGTGCGTGGGCTCGAGAGTGAGGGCGTGTATGTGTGCACGCACCCGAGTGTGTGTTTGTCGAGAGCGCTGTGCGTGTGCGTGTGTGTGTGTGCGCGTGTGTGTGTGTTTACCCGAGCGTACTCGATCTTGAGCGTGCAGCAGCCGGCGTAGATGTCGGCGCCGTTCAGAGCCAGTTTGGCCTTCTGAGCGTCCTCCACTGACTCAAACGTGAAGGAGCTCGTTAAGGGCAGCAGCCAATCAGAGGAGAGGAAACAAGACCACCACTATCCTCAAGGAGATCTACTGTCAGACGTAGAGGATCTGAATGAGAGTTCTACTGGCTTTAATCCTCCTCTGCCTTTCTGTTGTACAGCAGTAAAGCTGAAGTTAAAGGCACTACTTACATTACTGCATCAATAATTATAATACAATATTAAATATGTGTGATCCTGAAAATGTCCATTCTTCATAATGAGGACTTTTACTTGTTGGTACTTTTAGTATATTCTAATCCTGATTCTGTATATTTACACTGTGGATATGTGAGTACTGTCTCCACTGACTTGAAAAATACTTTACACACTTTACACACTTTACACACTTTACACACACACACACACACACACACACACACACACACACACACACACACACACACACACACACACACACAGTCAGGATATTCCACCATGGCCTGGATGCCGTTGCGCTTGAAGATGACAATGCGCATGACGTTAACGACGGGGTTACAGACGGTGTAGAGAATATCCTGTGAGAGAGAGAGAGAGATGGAGAAAGGGAGAGAGAAAGGGAGAGAGAGGGAAAGAGAGAGGAGGGAGGTAGGAGAGAGTAAGAAATAGGTAGGTACAGCGGATGGGGGAGGGAGGGAGAGACAGAGGGAGAGAAGGAGAGAGAGAGGGAGGGAGAGAGAGAGAGGGAGAGAGATAGGGAGAAGGAGAGAGGGAGGGAGAGGGATAGAGAAAGGGAGAGGGAGAGAGAGGGAAAGAGGGAGAGAGGGAGAGAGGGAGAGAGGGAGAGAGGGAGAAAGAGAAGGAGAGGGAGAGAGGGAGAGAGAAAGGGAGAAGGAGCGAGAGGGAGAAAGAGAGAAAGAGAGAGGTAGAGGGAGAAAGAGAAGGAGAGGGAGCGAGAGGGAGAGAGAGAGGAAGAGGGAGCGAGAGCGAGAGAGAAAGGGAGAGAGAGAGGGAGAGGGAGCGAGACAGGGAGAGAGAGGGAGCGAGAGAGAGAGAGAAGAAGAAAGAGAGAAGGAGAGAGAGAGAGAGGGAGAGAGAGAGAGAAAGAGAGAGAGAAAAAGAGAGGGAAAGGGAGAGAGAGAAGGAGAGGGAGCAATAGGGAGAGAGAGGGGGAGAGGGAGAGGGAGAGGGAGCGTGAGAGAAAGAGAGAGAGAGGGAGAGAGAGAAAGGGAGAGAGAGAGGGAGCGAGAGAGGGAGAGGGAGAAAGAGAGAGGGAGAGGGAGAGAGAGAAGGAGAGGGAGCGAGAGAAAGAGAGAGGGAGAGGGAGAGAGAGAAGGAGAGGGAGCGAGAGAAAGAGAGAGGGAGAGGGAGAGAGAGAAGGAGAGGGAGCGAGAGGGAGAGGGAGCGAGAGAGAAAGGGAGAGAGAGAGGGAGAGAGAGGGAGCGAGAGAAAGAGAGAGGGAGAGGGAGAGAGAGAAGGAGAGGGAGCGAGAGGGAGAGAGAGAGAGAGGGAGAGGGAGCGAGAGCGAGAGAGAAAGGGAGAGAGAGAGGGAGCGAGAAAGGGAGAGAGAGAGGGAGGGGGAGAGAGAGAGAGAGGGAGAGAGAGGGAGCCAGAGGGAGAGAGAAGGAGAGAGAGAGGGAGCAAAAGAGAGAAGGAGAAAGAGAGAGGGAGAGGGAGAGAGAGAGAGAGAGATACGGAGAGGGAGCGAGAGAGAGAGGGAGAAAGAGAGAGAGAGGGAGAGAGAGAGAGCACAGTGATGAATGGCAGAAATCACACAGCAAGAATAACTTTTTTTTCAAACATTAAATGTTTTGCTGATTGGTAGAAATATGAGAAAGGGTTTTTGATGGTGGAAGTTCTGCTGGGGGTTGTGTGGTATTAAGGAGTTTACTTTAGAGATCATTTAACTGCCGGTGGACGAAGTTCTCGCTCACCGTGGTGATGGGGTACAGCGGGTTCTGGACGGACAGCAGCAGGACTTTGTTCCCGCTGGTGGGGTCGTCTGCGTTGGTGGGCCGGGTGATCCTCTGGCTGGTGGAGAAGTTGAAGAAGGCCTGCTGCTCGGCGACGCACACGGCCTCACGGGCTCCACGCGACACGCAGCGCTCGGCGCTCTCCACGCTGTCGAACTCCACCAGAGCCTGGCGCTTGAACGGCATCATCATCACGTAGCTAACCGCGGAGGAGACGGGCGTGAGAACCAGGTGTGATAAGCAGTTTGTCTTAGTGTGAGACAGAGATTCAGGTTAAACCTGCAGAAACTCTTCAGATTCCATTAATTAATGCATAAAAAAACGTGGAAAATGCTGCACTCGAGGGTTTTGATATTGTTCACTGTTAAAAAAAACAATCAGTCGGAAGTTACCAAAATTAAACGAGTATAAATGACACGCTTAAATGCATTTGAGTGTCAAGTGAAATGTCTAAATGAAGTCATGTTTTACCAAATTACCGCAAACTAAGTGACACACAGACAAACTGGTGCCGGTACCGTGACAGTACAGTGGTTGGTTGATCACCCCCTGGTGGACGGCTGCAGTATAGGTCAGAAAGAGGGCCGAACTGAAAGGTCAAAGGTCAAATCAACTTTTCCCATCGATGGATTCTGTCATTTCACATAGTTCTTATCACGCTGGTATGTTGAAGTGGACATTTTTTGTTTTAATTATTATTTATTTGATTGGTTGAGTCAGGTAGCACGTTTACGTTCATACCTCAGTGTTGGCAGACATGTCAACTTGATCATGAATTTATTGATAGAGGGTTAGCGTCTTCCTAGCCAAACAGCCACGTGGTGCTAACGTAGCAGCTAGGTGGCTACCACCCTAACCAGCTGTGCCTGTGCTTGGCACGCTATCGGACCAGATCAATACTGCGCAGGCTCTGGCTCTCAAGCGCAGAAAACATGGCCGCCCCCGTATCCGGGATATTAAGGCTTCTCTTTTGTACAGTGGCAGGAAGTAAAGACGCGTCGTCAATGCATGAAATCAGGTTTAATATCAAATGATCAATGTAAAGCTGATTGATTAACCAGATAACCAATTATCATAGACATCATTTATATTTCAGACAAGACACATTTCTCAATACTGATCCTGGGTCTGTAAATTAAGAACTTCCATAGGGTACTTTTTGATTCTTCTGCTTTTTCCTCCTCATTATTTAAATCCTTGCAGGAAACTGCGAAGATGTGAGCAATATCTCTTCACTCTGCTTCTTTCATGACTTAGGTTTTATCACCACTTTGAGAGTCCTTTCAGCTCTTTTAATGATCTGTTCAACACATTGAATATATGTGATCTTAGCTGTGACACACACACACACACACACACACACACACACACGCAGCGAGTGTATTTTCTACAAAACTACCTGTCAAAGTCCTGCCACCAATACAAAAACCATGAGTCCAACCGACAACATAAGATTCTGCCGTTTGTGGTGGTGTAGAAAATGTCTCGCCATTTTTATCGCGATTTTCGTGAAAGCGGCTGGGTGAATCTCGGAGAAAAGTCACTGAACACCGTTCACGATCAGGCAGCAGGCTTTGATGTATTTTGATCAGGCGGCAACCTCCGGATCTGCCGAGTGAAGCCAATGCAGAAGGGTCTTAAAACCGTCATTTTCTCTACTGACCAGCAGTTGCAAAAACAAGTCTGGTTGTATAGAAGTCTATGAGAAAATGACTCTACTTCTCTCTTGATTTATTCCCTCAGTAAACATTGTAAACATGAGTTTATGTCTCAATCTCTAGTTTCAAGTCTTCTTCAATAAAGCATGATGTTCAATTAGTAAATTATGGTAATTTAGAGTCAAAAAGGGAGTATGCTTTAGGGCGGGGCTTAGTGTGATTGACAGGTCGCTGCCACTACCAGAGTCGTATACGGCGTCTCTACGTCACTCCTCCGCATTTCAAATGTGATAACTTCCGTTCATTGGTTGTAAAAAAAACAACAATGGCAGTACAGTAATCCAAGATGGCGACGTAATCCAAGATGGCGACGTAATCCAAGATGGCCGAACTCCAGGCTTCATAACATCAGTCCACAAACCAACGGGTGACGTCACTACGAATACGTCCACTTCTTATATACAGTCTATGGTTTTTACACATGTGCTAGCTAAGATGTGGGAGGAGTAGCACGGCAAAAAACGCAGCGGAAGATGGAGAATATAATGAATACGCCCGCAGGATAATTAGTCATTATGCTGTTGCACACTAAGGCGCCACTATCTGCTAAATAGTGTAAGCTAGCTGCTACACACAGAAAGAGTTCCACACTGCCGTGTGTCTGTTATTCAAACATGTCAGTCATCTCAAAGGAATCAAAGGAATATGTGGAATTTAAAGTAAAGTATTTGTTACCAGATGTTGCCGAACTTGTCGAGCGCCTCCACCAGATCCGCCTCCACCACGGCGTCACAGAGTCCGCGGACGTGGACGACCGGGGACGGCGGGATGCGGTGACTGTCCTCCAGGGCGTCCTGCAGAGAGACAACCAAGACAAACACTCAGTACAGTGCAGGTACTTGTACTGCTAAAGCTACATGAGGCTGAGAACACTTGTGTACTTGTACTGCTGATACTTTAACTACATGAGGCTGAGAACACTTGTGTACTTGTACTGCTGATACTTTAACTACATGAGGCTGAGAACACTTGTGTACTTGTACTGCTGATACTTTAACTACATGCTGCTTAGAATACAAGTGTACTTTTACTGCTGATACTTTAACTACATGGAGCTGAGAATACTTCTGTACTTGTACTTCTGACACTTTACTAATCTGAGGGAACTTGTATTCTTTTACGACATAAAGCTGAGAATACTTGCGTGCTTTTTTTACATATAAAATGCACTTTTAAAAGGTCTTGGCATCTTTTACCTCAGTAAAGTGTCTAAATGCTTTATTTTGTGTCTCTTTGTTCAGCTAAGAATACCTTTTAGGTCGATGGCAGAGAAAGAGACGTTGGTCTGGAGCGTAAGTAAACGGAAATACAACTTTATTGATAGTCATGGTTGTAGCAGGAGGTGAGAAATAAATCGGTTACAGAGAGAACATCTTCTCATGCCGACAGAGACGATGACGATACGCTCACTGCGTCTCTCAGGAAGCGCTGCAGCTTTTGCAGCCTGACCTGTTTTCTGCAGCAGGTTCAGGCGCTTCACGCCAACGCCTGCAGGAAGCATGCTCCGGTCGGGTTGATGACCTCTCTGGATGAGGTGACTCACCCGTCCAACTGTTGGGTTTTCCGGCTTTATCTTCGCCGACTAAATGACACATGTATACGCACGGCTTCCTGTAGGTTTGAGACGTTCTCCAAATAAACTTTGGGTTAAAGGAATCTCCAGAAATACGGCGTTTCCCAAATTATATTTCTTTCACTTTCAAATGGAAGGTCTGTTTTCACAAATGATGTGTTTTTGTGCAGACTTCAACCATGATAACTGGGTTTAGATCTCACCGTCAGGGTCGTCTTATATTCGGGCCAATAAGGCAATTAAATGCAACACAAACATTAGTTCCACTGCTCGTATATCTAATTTGTTCGCTCCTAATATGCATATTAATACACGTGTGTATGTAACTTATGTAAATCATTACATTTTTATTCAATTTAATGTAATATTTTCTTTGTTTCTTTCATTCTTTTTTATATGTTTGTATGTGTGATACAATACAATTGATTTATTCAATATTTTCTTTTATTATAGATTAGGTTTATTAGTAATAATGTTATATACTGTAAGTCACTCGTTTATACATATATATATATATATATATATATATAAACGCATGACTTATATATAAACGTATATATATACATATATGTATATATTATGTTCATAATTAACCTTTTTCCTTCTTCTAAATGTATTTTTGAATGCACAGATGGAAATGTTTATGCATCTTACATGTTATTGCACTGTAAACGGGGAATCTTTCAACAAAACAAACCATTATCATGAGACACACAGCGTGCAGTGAAACTAACGTCTCTCTGGAGAGTCTTGACCACGCGGCTGCACGTGTGAGGCCGGTTTGTGACGGGTTATTTGTGTCTGCTGCGAGTGTCTCTCTCTAACCTCAGACCCTTCTGAGAAACGCTTTCTGCTGAGTGCGAGTCTGTTCAGACGCTCGACTGCACCTACGCCGGGCCCGGTCGCCGTGGCAACGCCAAGCGGGAGGCAGGTGGTCGAGGAGGAAGAGAAAGGTACCGCGGACGCACTCAACGGGTCAGCGAGACAGAGACTGAAGTGTTGTTGTTGTTGTTGTTGTTGTTGTTTGTGGAGGTGAGAGTGATGCAGTTTGGTCACCTCGGTCACCTCGTAGTGAGAAGTTGAGAACTTCCTCCTCCTCGTTCACCATAGCAACTAGCTTTTTGTTGTGGTTAATGCGAGTGTCCGTGTGTGTGTGTGTGTGTGTGTGTGTGTGTGCGTGTGTGTGTGCGTGTGTGCTAGTTCCTTCCTGTCAGGCTGCTGTATTACAACGCTGTCTGACTGTCCTCCTTCTCCTTCACCATCATCACCTCCTCCTTCACCTCCTCTTCCTCCTCCTCCTTCACCATCATCACCTCCTCCTTCACCTCCTCCTCCTCCTCCTTCACCATCATCACCTCCTCCTTCACCTCCTCTTCCTCCTCCTCCTTCACCATCATCACCTCCTCCTTCACCTCCTCTTCCTCCTTCTCCTTCACCATCATCACCTCCTCCTTCACCTCCTCTTCCTCCTTCTCCTTCACCATCATCACCTCCTCCTTCACCTCCTCTTCCTCCTCCTCCTTCACCATCATCACCTCCTCCTTCACCTCCTCTTCCTCCTCCTCCTTCACCATCATCACCTCCTCCTTCACATCCTCCTCCTCCTTCACCATCATCACCTCCTCCTTCACCATCATCACCTCCTCCTTCACCTCCTCCTCCTCCTCCTTCATCATCATCACCTCCTCCTTCACCTCCTCCTCCTCCTTCACCTCCTCCTCCTCCTTCACCATCATCACCTCCTCCTTCACCTCATCCTCCTCCTCCTTCACCATCATCACCTCCTCCTTCACCATCATCACCTCCTCCTTCACCTCCTCCTCCTCCTTCACCATCATCACCTCCTCCTTCACCTCCTCCTCCTCCTTCACCATCATCACCTCCTCCTTCACCTCCTTCTCCTCCTCCTTCACCATCATCACCTCCTCCTTCACCTCCTCCTCCTCCTCCTTCACCATCATCACCTCCTCCTTCACCTCCTCCTTCTCCTCCTTTACCATCATCACCTCCTCCTCCTCCGTGAGCTAACAAGCCTTTAACGAGGCTGTAGGCAGCATGATGCATCATTTATAAACCCCTAGAGAGAGAGAGAGAGAGAGAGAGTGTGTGTGTGTGTGTGTGTGTGTGTGTGTGTGTGTGTGTGTGTGTGTGTGTGTGTGTGTGTGTGTGTGTGTGCAGAGAGGAGATCTGACTCTGATGGTTTGTCCCTGTGCAGCTCATGTAAACAAACAGCTCTGTGATGTCTCAACGACGTTTGATAGACGTTTTTTTGAAGACGACTCGGTCCAATCAGACTGCAGCAACACAACAAGTTGGTTGTGTAAACTTCATACTTTGCATATTTTAAACTAGGCGTCAGATCTCCGCAGTCCAAATATGGTCACTTCCATTTACTGGTTGCAAAAAAACCAAGATGGCGACGGCACTAAAGGCCGAACTCGATGCATCAAAACGGAAGACTGCAAGCCAATAGGTGACATCACGACGACTAGGTCCACTTATTATTTAAAGTCTATGAATTTTCAACAACAGGTTCCTGCAAATGGTACGATGAATCACGATAAAAGCCTTGTTAAGAATTTGAAGGAGTCCCTCCAATTAGAAACGTACACAGGTATCGGTACAGGTGGTGTTGCGTTTGCATTAACTGCAATTTTAAAGGAGGCTTCAAACTAAAACACGACCAATTATCAATCAGAGTGAATTAGAAATAAAGGCGTGTCTCTAATAAAGGCCTGCTTGATGTGAATGCCGCTCTGCAGTTGGTGGACAAACCAGTCGATGGCTGGAGGAACGGGTTCATGAGGGTTTATTGCTCCGTTTACTGAAGGCCTCAGTTCTCGGGTCAATTCTACACCTCGACTGATGATTTCTGTTTGATCTTCACTCTCGTATATCCAAACCATAAAGCACGCGAGATCAAAGGTGCTTTGATGTCGGCTGAAGTCTGCAGACGGCGGAATATAATCCACCGGCAGGTGATTCAGTCGCTGCCTCCTGGACGTGCGAATCATCATCAGGAGGTAAAGTAAAACAGTTTGAGCGGCGTGGCTGACGTGTAGCGAGACAGGAACTATGCTTACATTTTTAATCTCGTTCTGTCCTGTTTGAAAGCACTTTGCTCCATTGAAGTGGAGGCTAATTAAAAAAACAGGAGCTGCCAGATTTGAATAATTAAAATGTAAAACACTGGTTGGCAGCGTTGCGATGCGGACAGTCTGTCTGTCTGTCTGTCTGTCTGTCTGTCTGTCTGTCTGCAAACAGCTTCAATCTAACCTCGAGCGACTCCTCTTAGTACTTAAAACCTCCTGAACGGCATCAGAGTCTCCTGAAGTACCTCTAACTCCTACACCCTTCTAGAAACCTCCTGCAGGAGACCGTAGAACGTACACGAGACCATTTGTACGCGCAGGATATATCAAACCTCTTAGAAAGCCGCTAAAGGGCCACAAACTAAATATAAATCAGAGAATCACCTTCTCCGAGAGAACCAAACACCCTCCATTACACGTGCAACATTTAAAAGCCTGTTAAAGTTTCTCGGGACTCCAACAGGACCAAATTCTAGCTTTAATAGACGTAGATGTTATTGTATGATGTTATCTTTTCATATATTTACTGTCTGTGGCATGTTTCTCCAGTGAGATCAAACTGAAAACACAAACGAGGTGACAGACTCACTCGGAATACCACAGGTGCATTTATCAAGGTGAACAGATGGCCTCGCTTCCTGCTGAGTGCGGCCACTTCCTGCCACTGCCAGAACCTCACAGAGAGGCCATGATGTCTCACCAAGCAGAGGATCAGAGCGCAAGAGGACAGATATCAAAATAATTGCGACTGTGGTTCAATGGTTCGCATGCCCGACTTTTTTTTTCTATTTTAAGAATTAGCCCGCGGCCGGACTGGACCCCCTGGCATGTTTGACACCCCTGATTTAGACCTTCCTACATGAAGCTCCTTGATCCTTCTAAATACCATTTCTTTCTTTACCATTTCGCAAGGGAACATTTCTGAAGGAACACCATGAGCAAGCATCTTCAAAACCTCTGCTAAACCCCTCAATGACCCACTCTGACTCTTACAGACTTAAAATCTCCTGGAGGAGGAACAAAAAAGAGCATGAGAGCGTGGAGACACTGACAGTCTTCTAAGGAGGCGGTGAAACATTCCCAAAGCTGCATGAGCAAAATATATATTCATTGCTGCATGAAGTTTAAGGACTTGACTCCTGATGCTTTACTGCCAGGGCTTTATTCTGCAAACTTCGACCTGTCTCTCATGAATTCATTTGATTTACAATCTTTTAATATTGTGCAGAGGAAATTATTTTGTGTGTGTTTTTTTTCTGTTCTCACGGACATGTTTATTTAAATGAAAATGAATTATTTATATGAATTTATGATACCTTGGTCCCTCGGCTCCTGCGGCTCCTGATCTCGGTGCCGCCGCTCAGCGCTGCCTCTCCGGCGGAGTCCTCCTCCGCGTCCTCCGGCTCTTCTCCGCCGGCCTCCTCTTCCGTCCGGAGCCGCTTGGCTGCCCGGTGGTATCCTCCTCCTCCTCTTCCTCCCCCTCTTCCTCCTCCTGCTCCTCCTGCTCCTCCTCTGTCTTCTCTCTCCTCCATCACGGACGAGACAGTGAATTCACGGATGAAGATGATCGGTTTGACGGAGGAAAGGACGTTGGCACCTTAACCTCTCTCTCTCTCTCTCTCTCTCTCTCTCTCTCTCTCTCTCTCTCTCGACAGATAGGAAACACACACACACACACACACACACGGCTCACTCCGCCACAATGTCAAGAGCAAAAACCCAGACGCTCACGTTCAGCGTCATTGTTACCATATAAGGATAATTATCTTGGACCACGTGCAGAGATGGATAATTATTTGGTTTGGACTTTTATTAGCTAAACAGATTGAAGCTGATTTTAACATCATGTTCTGCTCAATGATTTTAAACTGCATCACTGCAGCAGCCTCTAGTGTCTGCTTGCTGGACTTCAGTATGTTAGATCTATTGGTATTAAAGTGTAACTTCATCCACCAGGTTTATGCATAAGTACACCCGCTGCATAATAAAAATAAAAAAGCTAAATAAAAATGTGTCCACGTCCACTTCCTGTTTGAGGAAAGCATCGACAAATACGACTTTTATGGGGCACTGAATGTGATGCGTGCATCCAGATACAAATGACACAAGAGTTACCTTCGCCTAATTCCCCGCCGCCGGGAGGAGAGCATGGCGCCATCTTGCCATAGCAATGCAAATATGGGCAGTCTGCTCTCCTCCCGTCTGCAGCGGTCGCTCATTTTCTGTCCCCAGTGTGACGTTAGCATAAAAACATGGTGGGCTTAGTAAACTAACGTGAGCTAGCTACAGGCTGCAAGGCGGCAGCTGGGCTGGGAGCTAACGGTGAAAACAGCAATAGCACACCTCCGCTAGCAACAGCTACACCTCCGCTATGCCACCACTACACCTCCGCTACACCTCTGCTACACCACCGCTACACCTCCGCTATGCCACTGCTACACCTCCGCTACACCTCCGCTACACCTCTGCTACACCACCGCTACACCTCCGCTATGCCACTGCTACACCTCCGCTACACCTCTGCTACACCACCGCCACACCTCCGCTACACCTTTGCTACACCACCGCCACACCTCCGCTATGCCACTGCTACACCTCCGCTACACCTCCGCTATGCCGCCGCTACGTCACCGCTACACCTCCGATATGCCACCACTACACCACCACTACACCTCTGCTACACCTCCACTACACCTCTGCTATGCCACCGCTACACCTCCGCTATGCCACCGCTACACCTCCTCTACACCACCGCTACACCTCCTCTACACCACCGCCACACCTCCGCTATGCCACTGCTACACCTCCGCTACACCTCCGCTATGCCGCCGCTACGTCACCGCTACACCTCCGATATGCCACCACTACACCACCACTACACCTCTGCTACACCTCCACTACACCTCTGCTATGCCACCGCTACACCTCCGCTATGCCACCGCTACACCTCCTCTACACCACCGCTACACCTCTGCTATGCCACCGCTACACCTCCGCTATGCCGCCGCTACGTCACCGCTACACCTCCGATATGCCACCACTACACCACCACTACACCTCCGCTACACCACCGCTACACCTCCTCTATGCCACTGCTACACCTCCGCTACACCACCGCTACACCTCTGCTATGACGGCGCACTGCCGCTGTGCAGAGCTGCAGCGATTAGCTGAAGCCCCTCCAACTTTGTAAACAAAGTTTTGATTATATGCCAGAGAGGGAGAGCGACGACATCACTTCACTATATATCAAATACAGCGTCTTTAAAGTACCAAAAGTAGAAGTATTCATGATGCAAAATGGCCTATTTTTACTATAAAAAGATACATTATTAGACTATAATTATTGACGCAATAATGTTTTCGGGACTTTAATGCTGCAGCTGGTAAAGGTGCACGTTAATATACAGCTGGGTAGCTTGTAAATACGTTTTTATCTTAATCTAAATCTAAATAATATATTGTGATGTATTGCTTGATTATATGTTGTATTTACAATATTCATCAGTCAAATCAAATGCATCAAATAAATGTAGTGTCGTAAAAAGTAGAATATTTCCCTCTGAGATGACTAGAAGAAATCAGTAAAAAAAAAACTCATGTAAAGTACCACCAGTATGCCTCCTTCCATATTGAGCGTAATACTTAAGTGTACTTAGTAACTTACACCAATGAAGAGCTGAAGACACAAATAGTCTTAAATCGTTTACGCTGAAGTCTAAACTGAAGGAGAGAAGATGAGCTGCATCACTTTCTGCTTGACGAGAGACTCAAATGAGGACAGTCAGCCGGCTCTCTGCAGCTGCTTCCTCCAGGTGGAGGTCAGGTTACCACAGCAACAGCACACCTCAGCATCTGAAGAGGTGCAGCAACTTCAGTGTTTATCATGTCTATGCTCTTAAAAAAAAAAAAAGGGGGTAAAAAGCAGCTGTTTCAGAAAAACTTCCTTGGTGGTGAGTTCAAGGACATTTTGACATCTGGAGATTTTACAGTGGGTTGTTGAAGAGGACGGACGCGGCTGTGTTTTGTGTTATATTTTGACATTGGTCCAGACCTGTCGGAGGAGTCACGTGCAAATAATCTTCTGTTTCCATCTTACTTTTCCACCAATGATTGTATATTTCATTATAGTGAATTAATTTGCATTAAAAAAACTATATTTTATCATCTAATATGGTTCTTGTGCATAGGCGTTGCAAAATAGATCAATATGCAAAATAGATCAAAAATGCGTTTCACCTCGAGCCGTTTGGTAGGTATATGTAACAAGATGTCCCAAAAAGGTCTCTTGGAGGTATAAACCCAACAGGAAGTAGCCATTTTGAGCCCTTGAGGGTTTTTTTTCCTCTCCATTTTTTAGGCACTATACTTTAACAAACTCAAAGAATTCATTTACTATTTCAAATTTTGTCGAAAACTATTTTTAAAGACCTTTAGAATGAAAAGTTATCAAAATCACGAGTTTTTAATGGAACGACCTTACAGTGGCATGGCGGCCGTTTTGCACGATTCACCATGAAACAGGAAGTTGATTTTACTCCGATGGACGTTAAATCAGCCCCAAATTTTCAAACATTTTTATTACACCTACTGACAACAGAAAATGACTTGTTTTATACTCGGATGTACCAAAACATTGACTGACAACCATAGTGTCAGGTTTACAGTTTTGGCTTTAAAGTTTGTTCAGGGATTTTTTTTTACATCATGTCAATAAACAATCGTTGACTGTTTGATTTCCCTCACACCTCCTACATCTCTCTTTATCTCTGTTTGTGCCTTATTGTGAAGTCTCAGAAACATTTTAATGAATTGAAAACAAACAGTTTGGGATATTTAATTAAGGTGAATATTTTTTAATGCTCATTTTGAACACTACCATGTGCATTTCAGTTTAAATATTGAGTTTTCTTTGTTTTGGAAGCTTTTGTAGTTTAGTGAAAAAATAATTATGATGAAGTGAGGTAGTGGTGTAAGCAGAAGGATGGAGATGGAGGGATTGTGTGCAGTGGCAGGGATAAACCTCCAGGTGGCGACATTATCATGTTTCATTACGACTTAAACAACAATACACGTACACACGTACACACACACACACACACACACACACAATCATCTTCTGGAAAAAACAGCCAGTTTCTGCGACAACAACAGTGACCTTCGGTGACCTCTATATGCATATCTTCTCTCTTTGGCCTCTCCAGAGCTCTGGACAAATATTCCATTACAGGTTGAATTCATGAATTATTAAAGAAAAAGTATTCCAAACAAAATGTACATGCTGAATTGTTGCTTTGTGTCGGTTTTATTATTATATATTCATGTTGTTAATTTTCGGTTTAAAGGTTGGCGTAGCTGCCGATGAAGCACATTTATTCATTGAAAGAGGAACAAAGAGATTGATGATTGACAGATGGTTCATCCACAGCCTGCCATGTATATTTAAAAAGCCTTCTCAGGTGGGTGTGGTTTAAAAAGTCTGAGGATCCCCAAAGTTATTCCATAGAACCACACAGCAAACATGGCGATAAAGAGCATCAAGTCAAACGTAAGCCTGGATATTATGAATTGTTGTGGAGCGTTGTTCAATGCTGAAGGCAGTGCATCAGGAACTGCTGGCCTGTCATCGCTCTCCATTCAGTTCCTGATGCAGTATCATCAACATCAGGGAACCTGTTCGTCACTCCACAGGTGGACACGCAGTCCCAGTTACCTGAACATGAACACATATAATAATTCACAGAGCAAGTTATACCTGAAACGTTTTTAATCAAATAATTACCGGATAAAAAAAAAAAAGCTTCATATAGTAACAAATCCTCAAATAAATAAAACGCTTATAAGGCAAATAAAAGGGGTAAGAAAACAAATTCTTAATGTTTTTTTGATTACAAAAGAAAGTGACTTAATATGTTGAATGAAATTTCTAGAATTAAAATATATATATAATTTGTATTTCCATTACTAATAAATTTTTTTTACTTCACCTTTCTGATATTCCTTATTTTTTTAACTTGGGGGTAATTAACTACCCATTTTATTTTATTGAAGCATTTAAATAATGACTATAAAATATCAAGCAACAGAAAAAATCAAATCAAAAGGTAAAACATTATGACTTTCAGAGGCTGTTTACTGACATTTTACTTGTGATTTTTTATTTTCAAAATAAGATAGAAACTCTTGAAAAAACAAAATAAATGTCTCATATCTGTTCCACAGCGCCCCCTTGAGGCGGCAGGATGAGGTGGTGCTGCGTTCAGGGGAATCTTAGTCGGCTCTGTGAGACGCTCAAAGCTCACAGTTGCCAGCTGAGATTAAACTGAATCACAGCTGTTACTGGTTTCTTCTGCAGACGCTTTCAATATGGATTTCATCAGTTATTCACAAGCGACGAGAAGAATATCAGTAGTTTGTGAATTCACCCTCAAATATAATAGTCAATATATATATATATATTTGTTTACCCTATAATAACATACATCATATTTTTTTTGTTGATTCGATTTTGTTTTATTAATCTGAATCTGCAAATCACTAGTAATTAAATGTATTTATGGATGGATTACCTAACGGCCCACCAGGCACAGATGAACAAGGAGCCCCACTTACCTTAAAGGAGAAATGGAAAAAGGTCAAAGAGACACGAACCAACCAGGAAGAGACACAAAATGACCTCAAAGAAACATCAAACAACTACTACGAGTCACACGGCGACTATGACAATTACAAATATACACAAAAAGTGGCAAAACAAGCAAACACAAAACTACTAAAACGTCGACAAATGACACATTTACCACAGACACAAAAAAACAACTACAAAAAGTGGCAAAACGAGCACAGACAAATATGACCACAAACGGACCAAAGCAACTACGAAAAGAAAGAAAATGACGACAGAGACAGAATGATCACAAAGAGACACAACACCAGAGAGAGATACACAACGACTATGAAGAGACAAATAACTATGAAGTCTGTGTGTCTTGTTCCTTTTTAGTGGAGTTGGTGGGGGTCCTAAGGGTCTGAAGGGGTCCTAAAGGGTCCTAATGGGCCTTAAGGGGTCCTCAGGTGTCCTAAAGGGTCCTAAGAGGTCTTAAGGGGTCTGAAGGGGTCCTAAGGGGTCTGAAAGGGTCCTAAATGGTCCTAAGGGGCCTTAAGGGGTCTGAAGGGGTCCTAAGGGGTCTAAAGGGGTCCTAAATGGTCGTCCTAAGGGGCCTTAAGGGGTCCTCAGGTGTCCTAAATGGTCACAAGGGGTCTTAAGGGGTCTGAAGGGGTCCTAAGGAGTCTGAAGGGGTCTGAAGGGGTCCTAAGGGGTCCTAAAGGGTCCTAAATGGTCCTAAGGAGCCTTAAGGGGTCCTCATGTGTCCTAAAGGGTCCTAAGGGGTCATACAGGGTCCTAAAGGGTCCTAAGGGGTCTTAAGGGGTCCTAAGAGGTCCTAAAGGGTCCTAAATGGTCCTAAGGGGCCTTAAGGGGTCTTCAGGTGTCCTAAAGGGTCCTAAGGGGTCATACAGGGTCCTAAATGGTCCTAAGGGGCCTTAAGGGGTCTGAAGGGGTCCTAAGGGGTCTGAAGGGGTCCTAAATGGTCGTCCTAAGGGGCCTTAAGGGGTGCTCAGGTGTCCTAAATGGTCCTAAGGTGTCCTCAGGTGTCCTAAATGGTCATAAGGGGTCATAAGGGGTCTGAATGGGTCCTAAGGGGTCTGAAGGGGTCTGAAGGGGTCCTAAGGGGTCCTAAAGGGTCCTAAATGGTCCTAAGGAGCCTTAAGGGGTCCTCAGGTGTCCTAAAGGGTCCTAAGGGGTCATACAGGGTCCTAAAGGGTCCTAAGGGGTCTTAAGGGGTCCTAAGAGGTCCTAAAGGGTCCTAAATGGTCCTAAGGGGCCTTAATGGGTCATCAGGTGTCCTAAAGGGTCCTAAGTGGTCATACAGGGTCCTAAAGGGTCCTAAGGGGTCTTAAGGGGTCCTAAGGGGTCATACAGGGTCCTAAGGGGTCTTAAGGGGTCCTAAGGCGTCATACAGGGTCTTAAGGGGCCTTTATTCTGTCTCTTTTTGCTCTGTTTTTGGTTTCCACCGACTCCTTTAGCTGCTAAGTGCTCTACTACGTCCGCCAACTATTGTCTAACAAGTACAACATATCAACTTAGAAGGTATATGTCAGTGTTATATTCACAACTTCTTTCTGCTGAAAACAGGGATCAACAAAATAATAGTTTAGTGGAACAGTGTGAAACATATCGGGGATCTTTTTGCAGGAATACATTTGAATCCAAATTATGTTTCCATTATAATCACCCGAAACGAAGAATCGTTGTGTATTTTGTCGAGTGAGGCCTAAATATCTAGAGGGAGCGTCTCCTCTTCAGTCCGCCATGTTGCACCGCCATGTTTTTCTACGGCAGCCCAGAGCGGCCAAACCAAACGCTGGCTCTAGAGGGAGCCTTTTGCGTTTTAACGTTGCACAACTGCGCTAACGTGAGACGCGGATGTCCAGCCGGCCGCCATCTGACTTCCGCTGCTGCTAAAGTACTTTTACTGCAGTTTTGCACTTCACTACTATTCCATTATTCTACTCTGATTCCTACACACTGTCCTTTTAAGAAGAAACTTACATTTTACTTGAACTTCTACACATGGCCGTGTCTTAAAAGGTAATACTTATTAATTATTATAGATATTTCTGCCGAGGTCAGTTGGTTCAAACTGACCTGCATTAGCGTGCATGTGGCTCAGACATGTGCATAACCTGACCACGGATGACATGTTGGATTTGTTCCGGCCTGCAGGCTCCGAGGGCTCTAACGAGGCGAGACGTGGACGGACAAAGCATCAATTAGAGCCGCGGGGTGTCCGAGCAGCGGACAGCAGACACTGGACACGGACCCCCCTCGGACGCTCTATTGTCCCACGCACGGAAAACAGAAAAATAAAGACAATGTGATTTGGTTCTGCCGAGGTGCACTCCAAAAGCCCTCGCAGCGTCAGAGGGTTTTCTTTTTTTGTGTGTTAAAAGCGCTCGTTGTCGTCTTCAAAGCGTCCTCGACCTCGTCGTCCTCGGCCAGGCAGATGTGTCTCCGCATGGCGACAGCGGGGGGCTGGGCTCCACAGACACTCTTCATCGGGCTGTTTCTGGTCAAGCAGCATAAACATCACGTAACATCAGTCATCATGTTTGAAGTGGAAGCGGCATGTTAGCAGAAGGAGAAGCAATTAGTCCGGACAATAAAATATAACAGAGGCAAATGCAAGAAGGGAGCAGAACATATGAACTCTGAAGGATTATAAAGCAACAGTGTTTGTTTAATTGTTTGAGGGAAGATTTTAAAGATCTTTTCTATTAAAGTATGAGCAACAGGAATCAGATCTCTGGGGTTGGATTGGTTTATTCCCAAGTATGTTTGCACATACAAGGAATTTGGTTTGGTGATTGGTGCATGAGAATAATAATAATAATAATTTTATGAACATTTACAATAGATTAAACAAACCCCAAAAATAAGAATACGTTGAAATAAATCTGCTGTTAAAGTGTAAAATGTCACTTTTTTGTTGACTATACATTATGAGGAGATATTTTTTAGTAAAGTATTATGAAAATCACATGAGAAGTTGGGATGTTTTGACAAAAAATTAAGTAAATATATTGTGGTCTACCAACCAAGAACCGGAGAGGAAAGAGATTATTTCCTGTTTAATATTTGTGCCCTTTTTATTGCACAGAAATATTGATTATGGTAAGCACACATATTGACACCTCAATGTGCTCAATGGCATGAGAGGGAAGAGACTTCCTCAGTTATGAGCATCTATGCTTTAGAGAAAAACTGTTAATCCTCACGTCTCGTGAAAAATAAAATGGATTTTAACAGCTGAAAACATTTCTTAACAAAAACAGAAACAGACTCTGTGAACATGTGGCGCTGCATTGGAACACAAACACACTGAACTGAAGTGGCATCAGCTCAGAAAACACACAAAAAAACAAAGTTGCTCGCTGACATACAGAGTTCGATAAAGCTGTAATATTTATCAAAACAAAGGTTTCTCTTACCTCAGTGATAAACACATGCGGGCTGCTAGCGTGAGGCGAGCTGTGAGAGTCTGTACTGTAGCACCACGCTGACCCTAACACACACACACACACACACACACACACACACACACACACACACACACACACACACCTCCCGCCATCAACCCCACCCTCCCCTCAAACACCTCACCCTGGACAGTCTGTTCTCCCTTGAGTTTCTCGTGGTTTTATCACTCTTTTACCAGGATTTTTTTATCATCTTAAATTAAGTTAGATTTGAACTCAGAACTGCAGTTAATTTTATATTTGTTTGCGCGCTAATGCAGTTTATTTGAGGGGAGACACTACAATGGGGTAAACATTTCTACAGAAATAAATCACCATGAAACTTCACAGCAATTCTTATTTGTATGACAAGTTTTCCGATATTATACATTTAGATGTGCAGAATTTTAGATATCACTGTTTATATTAATGAATAAATCAGAAAACCGGTCAACAACCATACATAAAAAAAAAAGACTTCAGACTACAGATGCAACTGGAAAGTGTGGTGCATGTATCTGCTGAAGCCAGGATTTTAAAATACTGAGGTCATGAATATTTAGTCACCGTCCAAACTCTGTGTATGTTGTGCGTATTTAAAAATGACATTTCCATGAACCTCTCACATTATGGTCTAAAAATGTTGTTCAAGCTTTGTCTATAAACCGCCAGGTGTTTAATCTTGGTGGTTAAATAAAACATTTCATTACATTTAATCTAAAAAGAAACCCCTCGAGATGTGCAAAATAAATGCCATTGTAGAACATAACATAAACTTCATGTCATAAAACAAAATGACCTCACTGTCCGCAGGTTTCAGTTCCTATACATGTGCTGTAATCTCTGCCATACCGTATGCTATGAAATAATATATAATATTAGGAATGTTCTGACTCTTGAAGCTTCATGGCTGCGTGTGAACGGAGAAACATTAAAAAAGTTGTTTGTCGTTGGTGGACGAGTGACCGTTGACCACTCTAGTCATTAATTAACTGCTTTCTTTTGAAGAAGCTTCTGCATGTGAGCGTAGCCTTGGCGTCGGGTGTTTGTCTTATCGGGCAGCCGTCGGCCTTCCCACCTTTTTTCACCTGCAGCACCTGACGCATTCCCATCGACAAAAACACAGCGTGTCACTGCCACAGTTCATTCACATGTTTGTCCTGTGAAATAGCAGATAATAATGGATTGACATTAAAAAGTAACATTTAGGTACATAGTTCAATTTAGTTTATGATGTTTAGTCCTGGAGTATTTATTACCTCTGACGAGGAGGTAATGTTTCTGGTTCATTTGTCACAAGCTGCGACCTCCAGGTCTGAAACATGAAGTGCCTTAAACCTGCATTCTCTCGAATGTCCACCAGGGGGTAACACTGGTTGTATAGAAGTCTATGAGAAAAGTACTACTTCTCTCTTGATTAATTCCCTCAGTAAACATTGTAAATATGAGTTTATGTCTCAATCTCTAGTTTCAAGTCTTCTTTAATACAGCATGATGTTCATTTAGAGAAAAACAGACCATAAAGCAGAGTACTTGATGCTGCAAGTTACTTTGATGCTTCAGATTTCCCATTATGGGGTAAGATTATCTCAGTGAAATCATGTTTTTGTTCTTTCTATCCATTTGTTAATGAACGAAAGTTTATGTATTTGACTTTTGTTTTGTTAATGACTTTTATTCTTGTATTCTCAATCTGAACAGTGGTGTTTTATTTTGAAATCCATTTTGAAACCGCAAAATCTAAAATGTCAACCGTGGGTTCTTGTGAAAACCTTTCCTCCGGAGAGGTTTTCATCCCCAGTTGTAATTGTAAAAAACAACAACACAAACAACACACATGGACACGTGGTATCGCTCCAGTCATATGATTTGTTACTTTCACACCAGTATACCCAGTCGTTATTATACCACAGTGCCATTTAGGTTAACAGCCTCTGTACTGTTTTGACATATTTAGCTGAGTGTGTTTTAGCTGCAGTGACAGGATGTGGAAACGAGACAGCTTACTTCCTGCCAGATGTCACAGAAGCTGCATGAGCTACATTAATGTAGGGGTATTGATGTATAGATAGATAGATAGAGGTGATCATTTCTGAGAATTACTGCGAGACCACCACCCTGACCCGATTAGTCTCAGCTGTGTGTGTGACAAACACACATTTAGGGTCATGACCCAAAAAGAGAAATCATCATCAGGAAACATATTTTAGTCAAGATGAATCATGACAGATTAAACTCCTAAATCTCACATTAAGTAAACAGAAAAGGAGAATTACATGGAAGCAGTTGCTTTCACAGGGATGAGGCGGTTTCTGTGTGGATTGCAGGTAACTGTTGGTCAGACTTCAGTAATCCAAACCAGAAGGCAATAGCAAAGGAAACCAATGACAGGACTATGAAGAAAAGAGCAAAGGTGCTGGGGAGGGTTTTCCTGGGGAAACCACAAGTTTTGGCTTAAAGCGATGAAACAAATGAAATCAGAAGTTTGTTTTTCCTGTAAGGACTCAACCCATCGTTTCAAAAAAGATCCCACATGGCCCAGAAGGCATCGGTGAAAGTAAGGGCTAAAAGGAAAAACATTCAGAGCTTTTAGCCATACCGGCAGTAGTACCACACAGGACGTTCAAGACGGACGAGAGCTGCTATACTACCGTTAAAATCTCATCACAAGTTCTTGCTAAAGAGTCTCACTTTGCCTTCTGCTTTAGACCTTTTCTTTTCCTCTGCAAGGCATTATTAGAGAAAATGGTCGCACCCTGTATTTTTCAAATCCTATCATGTGTGTATGTTTAAGATTTGAGAGAATTACATCTGTGAAGATTCTCCTTACGTGTGTGATGCAACCCAATTTCAAAACCGGGTAGGACTTTAAAACTCCTGTAAACTCGACAGCCTGTATGGCCAAAAGGAATAGCCACTCCATCAATATATGTATGACACGAATAATTGAAGATTTAAAAAAAAAGTTTGAACCTGTGGTTTAAGCTGCAGTAACCAGTTATTGACAGCTCACATTTCCCGTGTGAGGAAACGCTTTGCGGCGTGAAAGTCTGCAGAGCAGGCCGGGTCATGCCCACAATTAAATGGTGACGTCACACAACATATTAGTCGAGCGTTTCACGTTGCTTTTCACGACTCTTCGTCCTGGAGAGACCCAACTCTCTGCAGCTCCTCTTCCTGTGTGAGTGTTGACTACATTTATATTCATTGTACAGCTGCAGAATTTATACACAGCATTGATGCGTGTGTCTTTTATCGGGATGTTTTAGTTGACGTTTGAGTCACACGTGAGTCGTCAAAGTCACATTAGATGAGAGTTATCGCGTCATCGTCCGGTGTTATTCCTTCCACACGGGGCCTTTGTCAGAACAACAGCAAAAGCAAACACAGATGTTGCATAACTGTATTTGAGGTTGACAATATTATATGCTCTCCACAGGGGGCCACAATGACTAAAGAGGCCCTCTTGAACGCTCTGGACGAACTCGGAGAAAACGACTTTAAGCGCTTCAAGTGGCAGCTGAAAGATGAACGCCTTAAAGACTACTCAACCATCCCAAAGAACAAGCTGGAGAATGCAGAGACGTGGGAAACCGTTGATCTGATGATCCAGAACTACACACTTCCTGGGGCTGTGGAGGTGACCGATCGGGTTTTAAAAACGATCAAAAGGAATGATCTGCGGCTGAGTTTGCCAGACAGCAGCTCAGGGACAAAAGGTCAGTCACAGGAATGTTTGAACAATGCAAATGTAAGACATCAACAATTTGCATAAAGAGCAGCAATGCTCTACTCCTTTAACTTAGGGTGCGAGCTACAGCTACATTTTTTTTTCCTCCTTTAGATGTGTTTTCTTTCACAGTCTCTATAAGAAGATATCACGCTAAAAGATACAGGATTGATAGTATTCTTTGGAAAATAATCAAGATTATATCCGGGTTAATTGCTATTTCTTGTAGTTTATATCCAGTTTCTGCAAAGAAAAATATAGCCGTGCAAGCTTGGTTTGTTTTGTATCTAATTTTTGATCCTTTTGTGACAACGCCGTTCAAAATTCTGATGATAAAACTGTAAAAGTAAAATTGCCATGATGATTTCAGCAAAGTAGGTCGAACAAGGGGACGTGTGAGGTTATAAAGGTGATGCTGGTCATCTGCATGAATTGAATGTGATTGGAGGTTACTAGTAATGTGGAAGCCAAGCAGCCGTTGAATGAGCCACCGATGGTGAATCCACACGTCTGTTTCGCTCGCGTCACCGGAGAGAGAGAGAGCCCCTGCGACTGCGCATGTGTTAGTTATACTCACTCACGGAGCTTAAAGCCCTTCCATTGGTTAATGACTCCTATTATAGCACCTTTCCAGTACTCTCCATGTTCATTGGGCCTGCAGCTTCAGGGGCGGAGCTATTCTTCTTCTTTTACTTCCTCTTCTTCAGAAAGGTTGATTCTGTCATCTCAAAAGTCAATGTTCAGCTCCGCCACCTCAGGCGAACAAGAGAACTACAATTCCTTAAAGTGACAGTTCACTTGCTCCAGGCAATATGCAACATGCAACTTTGTCTAACATCCATTATACAGTAATAAAAACAGTGACCTTAGTATGCATACAATTACAAATCCTTCATAATAATATCCCTTATTAATTATCATATTGCTTGTGCATTGTAATGTACACATAAACACATTTTTTCATTTACACTGTGCAAGTTTAAATTTGACCAACTAAGCTTAAAAAACACTACAATGTCTTTAAATACACCGAAAAGATACCTCCGTCTATCATTCACAGAGATGAACTGATGGCCTACATCTTTAAGATCAATCTTGTCCAGAGCAACCGTAACGTGAAGTTGCTGTACTTGGATGAGTTTGGGTTCAAGCTGGTATGGTTCACTCCCCATGTCCAGGACACTGCTACACTGACTTCCTTCAGTTGAGCTACACTGACGGTCACTGTAGCTCAATTTGACTGTTTCCTAAAAGCAAAGAAAACTTAGCCTAGCCTGCACATGCATGTTTTAACATAATAATAATAATTTGCTTAAAACAGGTAGACAATGTTTACACTGTCAGCCATGATAATACACCTCAACAAAGAATCCATTTAAGACCTCACCTGAACCCTGATCGTCCGTGGATTTTCTACCTGCGCATTCAGTGGACCTGCTTTTCTGCCATAGTGAAACAGAGGTGAAATGTGATTGGATGAGCTCTGCTTAACAGCTGCCAAGCTGCGCCTGCGCGCAGCCAGAAGCTGAGGAACAGACAGGAGCTGTGCACTGAGCTGCGCAGTGAGAAAATAAACTGATCGGGAAAAATAATTATAATACATGTGACGGCCCGCCACTCTAATCAACAATACATGCCAGCAAACTGAGGAACATACTCACCACTCGGGCCACTGACGGGCATCGCCTCCCATAATATAAACATGTGTCCCACTATGAGTAAATTGTTTGCATCTTGCAATAAATATGTATGTTCTTTATCACTTTGTGTTGTGTCTATTTTCCTTTTCTGTTGAGAAGATAACTGAAACTTTTGTTAGCTTTGAGGCACTGCTGGCCTTTCAATGTAATTCATTAATGCTTTGTAAGGCATAGATAGTCCTCACTTTAGATGAGGCCACATAAACTACTTAACTAAAGACTAGTAAAGGCATGAATAAATTACATTTAAATAATATTTTTAATTAAATATATAATCATTTACTAACACGCTATAAATGAGCTCATGAATCATCGATAAGTCATTAATAATTAGTTTGTAGTATCTATTACTTAATTTACAAATGGGGAATCCATCATTTATAAAGAAAACCCAATCATGAAACGTATAATAGTCAAGCTTGTTAATGAAGTATACAACATTTATAACTGTGTTTATGAATTGCATTCTAATGAGTGTTAATGTTGGAACAATGCTTTATAGATGATTAATTCAGTGTTTACTGATACTTAACTAATGCTAAATAGCGTGTAGTTATTATAAAGTGTAACCAATGCTTATTGGGCTGTTAATCAATTGGTTTATGTTATTGGAATGTAACTTATTTATTTATTACGTTTTCTGTCGTTATTGTAGAAAATGTCCATATAATAGGTATAGGCCTGCAGTTCAACAGTCGAATGTATGGAGGGTACGAATAAGGGAGGGGAGGTGGACAGTAGGGGTGGGAGTCACCAGAGGTCCCACGATTCGATACTATCATGATACTTGAGTCATGATTCGATATTATCACGATACTGCGATACTATCACGATACTGCGATATATTGAGTATTGCGATATGTTGAGTATTGTGATATATTGCAATGCATTACCTTTTTCCAACTGCAAATTGTCCCCAAAGGAAAATCTTGTCAACATATTTGATCTAAAAAGATAAAGTGTTCAGTCTGTTCATCTCACTTCAATCATTTTTATTGTAGCAAAATGTGATTGTCAAGCAGACACACTGACCAACTGTCATACACGTTGCACCTGACAAACTGAACTTCTTGTTTTACTGTTTGTATTACAGTCTACAGAGTTGCGTCATTCGCGCCGGAGAGGGGGCGGGGCTTATCTCTGTGCAAACAGTTTTCATTTCTGCCGTCCACCATGGAAATAACCACTCTTTCTGCTTTATACTTGTTGTGGAAATCCCCAATCCCGTTGAATTTCACCGACTTCTCCAGGAAGTGCGTCGGAATGACGGCCGCTTCCAGCGCTACTAGAGCACCAGCAGCCGGTTTGATTCATGCTTTTTGTATGTCTTTGACTGGCGTTCTGTTGCGAGTGTTGTCCTGTGTGTCGAGCATCAGCTGTGCGAGCAGCGGCGCTACGAGTGACAGGAACTCAAGACGTACGGCGCATTTCTAATTTCTTTCTCCGGTGCCTCCATTTTTGTTTCCTTCCTACCAATCACGCTGATCCGGGACCTCTGCTGACCTCACCAGAAAATAACACAGCACCATCTAGTGGACTGAAAAAGCAATTGATTTTGGACAAAAAAGTTTATAATTTATATAATAAAAGATTGATACTTGGATTCCGTGTATTGATACAATATCGCCACGAAAAGTATCGTGATATTATGCTGTATCGATTTTTCCCCCCCACCCCTAGTGGACAGTAGAACTGTGAAGCTGAAGAGTCAGGAACCAGGTTCAACATGTTTGCATTGCATCAAACATTATTAGCCGAATATGTTGAAATATGTGAACACTAGCATGACGACGTCAGAAATGTGTTATTTACTTTCTGTGTGAGACTCCATGACTCCATTGTAACCGAGTGAAAGCAAAGATAGGTTAATGTGCTAAGATTTAGTTGAAATCCCATCAACACACCTTTAGCAAAACCAAAGTAATGCATTTACTAATGCTTGTGAGAAAAGAGGTCAAATGCTATTGTTTTGATCTATTTATGTCACACAGATGGGATTGTTCCAGTACCAGAGCCACGACACATCTCATATTACCAAGACTTGCTTCAATCACACCTCAAGGATGAGTTCATGTGTGCACAAGAGGGGTGGGCACAGAAGAAGGATGAACAGCATCTCGATGATATCTACACAGAGCTGTACATCACAGCCGGGGGTGACGTACACATCAACAAACAGCATGAGGTCAGGCAGATTGAGACGGTGGTGGTGAAGCCAGCAGGAACAGAGAAACCAATTAAACCTTGTGACATCTTCCAACACACCTCTGGAAGAAATAAACCCATGAGAACAGTCCTGACGAATGGAATTGCAGGAATTGGCAAAACCATTCTTGTGCAGAAGTTTGTGTTGGACTGGGCTGAAGGAAGAGCCAATCAAGATGTCCATCTCATTTTCCCCTTGACCTTCCGCCAGTTAAATTTATGGAAGGGAGAAAAAATGTGTTTGTCAGAGCTCATTCATGAATTTATCACGGAGACCAGAGACATCAAGAAAGAAGCTCTTAATCACATCTTCACAACTCTGCAGTCATCAGGAAACACCAACTACGACAAGAGTGAATTCAAACTTCTGTTTGTTTTGGATGGACTTGATGAGAGCCATCTTCATCTGGACTGCTCTACCAGTGAAAATCAGGCCGTCAACATTGACGTGACAGCGTCCACCTCAGTGGATGTGATGATGACGAACCTCATCAAGAAAAAACTGCTTCCCTCTGCTCGCCTCTGGATAACCACACGACCTGCCGCAGCCAATCGGATCCATTCTGATTTTGTTTACATGATGACAGAAGTCAGAGGGTTCACTGACCCACAGAAGGAAGAGTATTTCAAGAAGAGATTCAGAGACGAGGAGCAGTCCAGCAGAATCATCTCCCACATCAAGGCATCACGAACCCTCCACATCATGTGCCACATCCCAGTCTTCTGCTGGATCACTGCTACAGTTCTGGAGAATGTGTTGAAGACCAGAAAGGGAGGAGAGCTGCCCAAGACCCTGACTGAGATGTACGCAGAATTCCTGGTGTTTCAGATTCATCAGACAAAAAAGAAGTATGACAAAAAAAAGTGCATTCAGTGCATTAAGTCTTTAGCAAAACTGTCTTTCCACCACCTGGAAGAGGGGAACCTGATCTTCTATGAGAAAGATCTCAAAGAGAGTGGCATTGATGTCAGTGGAGCCTCGGTGTGCTCAGGAGTGTTCACAGAGATCTTCAAAGAGGAACGTGGGAGGAAGAATGATGAAGACAAGATGTTTAGCTTTGTCCATCTGAGTGTTCAGGAGTTTTTGGCAGCTTTCTACGTCGAGAGGGCAGTCATTAACAAACACAAGAACGTGATGTGTGAGCCAGAGCAAACTTGTGGCAAACAAATGCAAATGCTTTTCAGTAAACCAGCTATGACTGAGGTCCACAGGTTTGCTATTGACAAGGCCTTGAAGAGTCCAAATGGACAGCTGGACCTGTTCCTCCGATTCCTCCTGGGTCTTTCACTGCAGACGAATCAGACTCGCCTACGAGGCCTACTGAAAAAGACGAAAAGCTCAGAGACCAATCAGGAAACAGTTGAGTACATCAAGGAGAAGATCAGTGAGAATCTGTCTCCGGAGAGAAGCATCAATCTGTTCCACTGTCTGAATGAACTGAATGATCATTCTCTAGTGGAGGAGATCCAACAGTACCTGAGTTCAGGAAGTCTCTCCACAGATAAACTGTCTCCTGCTCAGTGGTCAGCTCTTGGCTTCATCTTACTGTCATCAGAGAACAATCTAGATGTGTTTGACCTGAAGAAATATTCTGCTTCAGAGGAGACTCTTCTGAGGCTGCTGCCAGTGGTCAAAGCCTCCAACAAAGCTCTGTAAGTGCAGATACTAACTGTGACACAGGGTTGTCGTTGCAAGATTTAGTCAACAAGTTGGTTAGTTGATCAATGGAAAAGTCATTCAAATTGTTTCTATAGTATGATTGAACCTCCACAGATGAATAAATGAAAATTACAGTATTGACTATTCTTTGCTGTAATTGCTGTTTCCAGTAATATACAATCAGGCTACGAGATGGTAGACAATAGAAATAGTGTCAGCTTTCATCTTCATCACCAATTCTCTTTCAGGCTGAGTGGCTGTAATCTGTCAGAGAGAAGCTGTGAAGCTCTGTCCTCAGTCCTCAGCTCCCAGTCCTCCAGTCTGAGAGAGCTGGACCTGAGTAACAACAATCTCCAGGATTCAGGAGTGAAGCTGCTCTCTGCTGGACTGGGTAGTACACACTGCACATTGGAGACTCTCAGGTGAGATCGATATGCATGTATCAACCCTGTCTCCTAAAAATTACGTTCCCCCAGAACTAAAACACATTCTCAATTACGTTTGACTAGAAACGCATTTCCTCCCTGATTACGTTTATGTTTGACGTATTACAACTGGCCTCAAACCGGCGGGCAAGCGGTCTTCAGACCGGCTCCGTTACCGGCCTCACACCATGCCTCTTCGCTTGCCGCTACTGAGGGAATCCTTGTACTTTAGAAATTCAAATATGCTGAAATTCAGCAGGAAAGCAAGAAAACAATAACACAAGCACACAATTATAAACGTATTTGTAATACGTCAAACACAAACGTAATCAGGGAGGAGATACGTTTCTAGTCAAACGTAATTGAGAATGCGTTTTAGTTCTGGGGGAACGTAATTTTTAGGAGACATGGTTGGTATGTATACATATACGGTATGTATATGAAGATAGTCCTTTGGTTTCTACTGTCTATTTGATGAACATATGTCTGCACTCTTGCATCATAAGAACAATCCACAAATGTACTTGACAAGAAAACACAGAATCCTGTTAATTGACATATCTGGGATGTAAAAGCAAACCATTTCTTTTTCAGGTTGAGTCAAATCAGGCTTACAAAGAGATGCTGTCAGGAGCTCTCATCAGTCCTCAGTTCCCAGTCCTCCTGTTTGAAAGAGTTGGACCTGAGTAACAACTATCTGCAGGATTCAGGAGTGAAGTTGCTCTCTGCTGGACTGGAGAGTCCACTTTGCACTCTCAGGTCAGATCAAACCATGGCGCTTTAGTTTAGTGTAGTAAAAATGTTTCCCCATTTTACTGGGGTGTTGTTTGAAATAAAGCAGCAGGAAACATTTAAAAAGTTACCTGGAATTTTAATTTGTACCTGTAGTCTGACTCTGAGTGAGCTTGACCTAAAATCAAGATCCTTTCTTTCAAATGATTAACTACACAATAGAATAAGGAAATTGTAAAATGTGCAAGATTATCTATTTTTTACATTGTAGACAATAAAAACAGTATATGTGTTTCTTTATCATTAACTGTCCTTCAGGCTGAGTGGCTGTAATCTGTCAGAGAGAAGCGCAGATGTTCTGACTTTACTTCTCAGCTCCCAGTCCTCTAGTCTGAGAGAGCTGGATCTGAGTAACAATGACCTGCAGGATTCAGGAGTGAAGCTGCTCTCTGCGGGACTGGAGAGTCCTCACTGCACACTGGAGACTCTCAGGTCAGATCTGACTCTGAGGCATTTTAGTAAAACTGTATTGCGCCTTAAACATGAAATGTTCGATACTCTAGTTTTGCATTGCATGCCTATTGCTTACAGAAAACTTAATTTATCATTACAGTCACAATATTATATTTGACTTTTTCTATGTTTTCCACAATCCGGGTAATCTTGACCATGTTCAGATCATCATATTCTCACACTTTAAATCGTAAAATACTTGATAGTAGCGCAAAACTGTCCTATGGAGCCAGGGCAGTGACTTTAAAATGCTGGTTTAAATGTTGGGAAAAAGGAAACATTGAAACACTATATTTAAAATATTAAACCGTAGTATTTGCATTGCATGGAAATTAAACACAGGCAATCAAAAATATGATATATATATATATATATATATATATATATATATATATATATATATATATATATATATATATATATGTATGTATATATTCTTTGCATTCTGATGTAGTTTTCAATACAGTGTTTTTCTACCCTTACATTTTTTTAAAACTTTTTTTTTTTTAAACTTATTTAGGTTGAGTCAAACCAGGCTTACAAAGATCTGCTGTCAGGGGTTCTCATCAGTTCTTAGCTTGCAGTCCTCTAGTCTGAGAGAGCTGGACCTGAGTAACAACGACCTGGAGGATTCAGGAATGGAGCTGCTCTCTGCTGGACTGGAGAGTCTACACTGCACACTGGAGACTCTCAGGTCAGTACTCGCCTCTTTTTTAACAGATGGCCACTTAAATGTCATTGGACATACACGTGGATGTCACAGATGGTATCCAACAATTCTGGGATATTCTGTGTGTGTGTGTGTGTGTGTGTGTGTGTGTGTGTGTGTGTGTGTGTGTGTGTGTGTGTGTGTATGTGTGTGTGTGTGTGTGTGTGTATGTGTGTGTGTGTCCAGGTTGTCAGGCTGTCTCATCACAGAGGAAGGCTTTACCTCTCTGGCCTCAGCTCTGAAATCCAACCCCTCCCACATGAGAGAGCTGGACCTGAGCTACAACCATCCAGGAGACTCAGGAGTGAAGCTACTGTCTGCTGGAGTGGAGGATCCACTCTGGAGACTGGAAACGCTCAGGTATGAAGAGACAACAAGAGCTCCCCGTCACACTGACAGGACCTTTGGTTCACAATCTTTACCAGCAGCACCGCTGATAGCAGTGAAGACAGTAACTGAGAGTCCCTGTCCCCACTGAGACTGACCTCCTAACTGGTGTAATACCAGATCAGGATTCAGTGCTGGGTATATTACAACAACTACGCCTCTCAGGTCGGGACTGTGTGTTTTCTGTTAAAAGTGATTTAAAAATGTTATATTGGTCTTATTCTTCTTCTTATCAGCTTTTATCTGGATTTTTTCTTCAGCAGCATTGTGAATGATTTAAAAAGAATAATGTAATGACTGAGAGCCTGTCCAACATCTGAGTTCTTTGTTTCTTCCTCCAGAGTGGAACACGGTGGAGAGCAGAGGCTGAGACCTGGTCTGAGGAAGTGTAAGAGTGTGTTCACTTTGATTCATGAAAACAAGGCAGCATATGTTAAAGTAGTTTGGTATGGTTACTTTATTAGTACCCATAGGTAGACTTGGTTTGCAGTAGAAAACAGTAGAAAACAAACAAACACAGACAACCAGACAAACATGATACAAGTACTCAAAGCTACAGATCAGTGCTGTTATAATTATAATGTGTTCACCTGAGTGATGGCTGCTGGAACAAAGCTGTTTTTATAACGCTTTGTTCTGCACTGTGCTACTAAATACCTCCTCTAGAGGGGAGAAGCTGAAATTCCCTGTGCAAAGGGTGAGAGTCGTCCTTTAAAATGGAGCCAGTTAGGCTCCATTTTTCAGTTGGGCTGAGCTGTGACTCACCAATCAGGCTGCTAGACCATTTAACAATCTGATGCAGAGAGTTTCTATTCTTTAAAGACAGGTTGCCAAACCATGACACCAAAGAAAAAGATAAAATGTATTTAAAAAGGCAAGAGTCCAACCCACAAGATTGTGACTTAAGTCGTTTTTTTTTTTACTTCAATTGTTCTAAAAGCCTACTGGTTAAAATATGGGGTTGAATTGTGTTAAAAGCAGAGGAGAAATCAACAAATAAAAGTCTAACATGAGATCCATTTCCCTCCAGATGTTTGAAAATTAAATTAAACAAAGTGACTGTGGCATCTTCTACTCCTCTGTGTGGCCTATAAGTAAACTGCAGCAGATCAAGTGCTTGCTCAGTTTTCCTTAACATTTCTGACTTTACCAGTTTTTCAAAAGTTTTCATTAAAATTGATGTAAGAGCAACCGGTCTAAAATCATTTAGGCTTTTGGGGCAACTGGATTTGGGAACAGGGAATACTACAGCATCCTTCCAGACCTTGGGTACATGCTGTGCCTGTAAGGATTTATTAAACATTTTGTGGAACACAGGACTCAGTTCTTTTGCACACGTTTTAAGTAAACGACCACATCAAAAGCTTGTATCTGCAATCATTTCTCAATATAAAAGAAGATCCAAAACCCATCAGGTGTGTTGGATGATAAACTGAGTTGTGTCTTGTTCTCTCCATCAGATGCCTGTGAACTCACACTGAACACAAACACAGTAAACAGTCACCTCAAACTGTCTGACAACAACCGGAAGGTGACATATGTGAGAGAGAAGCAGTCGTATCCTGATCACCCAGAGAGGTTTGACTTCTGGCCTCAGCTGATGTGTAGAAAGGGTCTGACTGGTCGCTGTTACTGGGAGGTCGAGAGTAGAGGAGATGTTGACGTATCGGTGGATTACAGAGGAATCAAGAGGAAAGGAAAAGGTTCTGACTGCTCGTTTGGAGGGAATAATCAGTCCTGGAGTCTTTTCTGCTCTGATGTTGATGGTTACTCCGTCAGTCACAATGACTGTACCCACCACTCCTTCTCTTCCTCCTCCTACTTCTCCTCCTCTGTCTCTCACAGAGTAGGGGTGTATGTGGACTGGCCTGCTGGCACTCTGTCCTTCTACAGAGTCTCCTCCGACACACTGATCCACCTCCACACCTTCAGCACCACATTCACTGAGCCTCTTTATCCCGGGTTTGGGTTTGGGAGTCCGGGTTCCTCAGTGTCATTGTGTTCACTGTAGGAGGGAGAGTCTTTACCTGTGTGGAGACACACACACACACACACACACACACACACACACACACACACACACACACACACACTCACACACTTTTTGTAAGTCATACTCATATTGTTGACAATAAGACAACATTTACATTTTAAAGGCAACATTTTAATTTGAACACGTACTCTCTAAATGACAATGCAGAATACAAACATGAACCAGCGTTTTACTTGAACTACACCATCTTAAGCAAAGTGTCATTATCTTTTTAATTTCCAGTTTTTTCTTTCTTTTTGTGGAAAATGTGTTCATTGAATGCTGTCTGGGTTTATTGCCGTGTCTGTTGTTGGATGACCTGCAAGTTCTGTGAATCTCTCATCAACTCGGGAGGGATGTATATAAGTATATAAGTATTGGTCCTGAAGAAGATAATTAAATGTCTATTTTGCCGATGAACGGGCCCACCAGGCTGGTGGGCGTCCCGCCAGTGGATAACGCTCTCGACTTTTTACTGAGTTCTTCCAAATCTCAGTCAGACGGCTCACTCAGGAAATCCCCAGGAATCACAGATGAACAGAGACAGGGTGATGGGATCCACGCCAGTTTATTCACAAACAGCAAGTTTATGAACAAAACGATTGGTTCCGGCTGGCAACAGAATAAAAGAGTATAGGTCCCCCCTCGTTCTCATCCTGTTATTCAACTATCATGGAACTCTCAGATGCTACTGACGTCATCGGAGGCCTGTATTTCTTCCCCGTTAATTCAATTCGATTCAATTCAGTTTATTTTATATAGCCTAACATCACAAATACAAGTTTGCCTTGGAGGGCTGTACAATCTGTACACATGACATCCCTATCCCGGGACCTCACATCGGATCAGGAAAAAGTCCCCCAATAAAGATAGTAAAAACCCTTTCACAGGGAAAAAAAGGGGAAGAAACCTGAAGGAGAGCAACAGAGGAGGATCCCTCTCCCCGGATGGACAGAAGCAATAGATGTCATGTGGCCAGAATGAATAACGTAACGGAGTTACAGCACATTCAATGAATGTGACAGAAATTATTCATATAATGAGTAGTAGGTATGATCCAGATAGCCACGATCCATTAAGCAGAAGGAGGTAGAGAGGAGGGGCATCCCAGGGGCAGTGGGAGGAGAAAGCAGGGCCATGGCAGCTGCCTGGTTCCAGGCAGCCACGAATCCATGGAAAAAGAAAGTAGAGTTAGTAATATGCATTGAAGAGACAATCATTTATCCAGAAGGAGAGAAAGAAGAGGAGAGGAGGAGAGGAGGAGAGGAGGAGCAAAAGAGGAAGAGAAGGAGAGGAGGAGCTCAGTGTATCCTAAGATGTCCCCCAGCAGTCTAGGCCTATAGCAGCATAACTAGGGGCTGGACCAGGGCGTTAGGTCCCTACAGGGAGCTGGAACGTGCCAGGTCACAGTGACCAGATAGGCTTAACTCCTGCCAAAACTCTTTGGGTAAACACAGTCAAACATCATGCTTACGTGAGTGGGCCTAAGTTGTTTTTCCAGAACTCTCCTTCTCTGATATTTAACCCTTCTTCTACACACAAGTGGATATAGCTTGTGGATTAATGGATCTTCCTATAATTACTGTATACCTCTTTGATTACATAAACAATTTCCTCCAACAGTCCCCTTGCAAGAGATTGTCATAAATGTATTATTTTGGTAATTTGATAACAGCTGACGGCATTGGATAAATAGGGTATTCCCTCTTGGAGAACGGGGCCGTGTGTGACGGTCCGTTCTCGTGTGTGCGGTGACTCATTTCCCTTTTCTGCGGACTGACCCTTGTATGAGGTCCCGTGTCCCGCGGGGCTTTCGGCCCACCTGTCACCTCTCGGGACGTTTAAGAGTATCTCTCTCTCCCCATTCACTGTTCTGCACGGTAGTGTTTTATATCGTTTTTAAAGGAACCTGGTTGTCTTGTGACGATCATGTCTTTCATCAGCCTATTATGAATTTGTGCTTTCTTCTCATTGGTCTGTTTTCAATATATATGTAGTTTGCAGTATCCTACGACACATTTTCTAATAAACCAAAAAAACAAATCAGACAACTTGATGTGTGTGTGTGTGTATTTCTTATGTATTGCTAACAGCTATTACACTGAAGACTTGTGCAATGGATTAAACTTTGCCACATTTTCTGAATCCATTGTTGATGGACCCTGGTATTTAGCTGAGGCTGCTGACTGTGACTCACTCATGTCACGCAGTTGTGTTGCTTTTGGATGACAAAAAGCATGGATGATGTATTTACTGGAACTCACGTGAAAAAGAGGAACCGAGATAAATTGGAATGTGACTTCTACGTCAGACACAACCTGACTTTATTTCCTCCTTCTTCATTTCTTGTAAACTTTCTTGACTTAATGCTGCAGCCCGACTCCAGAGTGACCCGACTTTTTACGTTGTCAACACGTTCTAATATTAAACCTTAAGGTAAGAGCGTTGTGTTTTTCTTTTTATGCTTCAGCTCATTATTTAGATAACTTTGTGGATTCATGATGGGAGGCTTACGGACTCTTTTAACTCCTTTCAAATGACCGTAAACTGGTTTCTACACTAAAGCCATTAAAATACTTCCTGTTTATATGTCAGTGACATATTCACCAGAATCAAATTGTTGACATTGTTGTATATATTGATAATTAAATGTTGCTACATTGTTTTTTTCATATAGTTAAAGTTAAAACGATCAGTGATGGTTTGAAACCTGATGCATCTCAGGTTGAATTAAGATACACATCAGATGAACAGTGAAGGAACCCTTTTTTGAGGGCACTGAAAGTAACCGGAAACTTCCAAATTAACTTAAAAAAATAAATAAAGTCTTCATTTGTAATATTCGGTTACAAACACTAACCTACAAAAATAAAATAAATTCAGAACAAATATTTGTCTACCCATCTTTGCGAATCACGCCTAATGGTTTAGTTTGATACTCCATTGTTGTTTCCTCAATGGCTTTTATTCTGGCTTTTTATTCTGGTGGTCCCGTTTTATTTTGAAAGGAACCTGGTCTCAAAGTAGAGCCAAGATAAGGAAACCCGTAACTAAGGTTAGTTTGCACACAAGCGGTGGAAACGTCAACGTCCATCCCGTGAATGTACTAAAGTAAAAGGTTTATGCATCTTAAACATTCAGGCAAGCTCCAGTTGAAGAGGTAACAATGTGTTTTAACTGGTTAATATCTTTTTTAATTTGTAAAGATGTTGAGTTAACTTCTATTTGATGTTAGTTCACGTGACTCTTACCATATACACCTTAAACAGTACCTTTAATGGGGGTTAACGTTGTAGCTTAATCCTAGTTGGATGGTTTATACTAGACTCGCTGTATAAAGTTCGGTTGAAAGATATTGACGTTTGTTAAATCAGTATTTATTTTGAATATTGACGGGTCCACTTAACTTTCACTTTCGCTCTCTCGTCGTGACGCAGATAGTTTTTCTCCCTCCAGACCAAAAAAAAAAGGTAAATATATGTGTTAAAAGTCAGTTTGTCCATGTTGAATTTATCTTTTTAAATCCTCTTATGATGACTCGTGTAATCTGACTGTTTTGTTCCAGTTTGACACAATCATTTAAAAGTGTATGAATGTGCTCGTCTCTTGTGGTTTTTAGCAGGAAAAACAAAGAAGGTTTGAGACGGTGGCGACGCTTGTTTATTGTTTGTTTGTGATAAAATCACCAAAGTGAAGTCACAAATGGTTACCGCGTAGATCACAATAGAGGCGGACTCCGGTTTCGTGTGCAGCTGAGTCTTATGAGCTTCTCTGCCCTTTAGCTCCGTAGAGGTGGTGTGGGTAAAGGGCTCCATCCAGTGGAAGAAGAGCAGAACTACACCAGCGGATATGTCGGTTCTCTGCCTCAAACTTTAAAATGATGGAGCTCAAACATGTGCTAACCACAGCTGGTGAATGGGGTCTTTTCATGACGTTTTTATTACTTTTTATTGTCCTAAAAAAATGGTATAGAAATGTCCCACAACTTTCTTTATTTTTTAAGTTAGTTCTGGTTTAGTTTTTTCAGGTCAGGCTAAATGATTTTGGTGGTTGGTATCTCACAGACCACGCGGTCAACTCATTTTATAAATGTAAAACACTTGTTTTCATACAAATGGGAACAAATAACTGTTTAGCAGAGCTCAGCTTAAATGGTCGTCGAAACTGAAAACATGTTTGCCATTTTTATTTTGAGTAATTAAGATACTAACCAGTTACACAACAGCTTAATAATGGAACAAATTACACATCAAATAATATAACATATTCTGTAAGTATAAAAAAATATATTTTATACTTAACATAATTTTAAGATTTATCAGTTTACTTGAAATGACACAAATGAATGAGAGACAATAGTTTGATTAAAAGAATAAACATAGATGCCTGCTTATATTTTGAGTGTCTTTCTTTTATGAACACATGAATATAACACATTTCCATGACTTTTCCAACACTTTGGGGATTTTATTTTTTTCAAGGACTTTCCCAGGCCTGGAAATAACCATTTTAAAATTCCATGAATTTTCCAGGTTTTCCATGACCGTAAGAACCCTGTGAATATGTGAGCGCTGACAGCATCTCTTTTTTTTGTGACGCCGCAGGGCTCTGCTATGAGTACGTGTGAGCAGACAGAGGAGGGAGTCCTCTCTAAACCCACTGAGGAACTCGACAGCCCCACCAAAGCTCAGAGGTGAGATGAGGATCTCTAAATGTCCGTGGCTCTTCTCCATGTCAGGGCTCAGCACACACATCACTCCACCGACATTATTCACAGAGCTCCGTGTGTGTTGTGTTGTGTTGAAGTCCAGAGCAGCGGCGGAGACCAGACTCTCCCGGACCTGAAGCCAGCTGTGTGTCCAACAAGTCCATGGAACCACGTCTGGCGTTTCCTACAGAGACACAGTGAGTCCGCCAGCAGGGAACGTTCCCATGACATCACGTTGTGTCCTCCTGTCATCTCCAAGGTGCAACATCCGGTGCTGCAAAGTGAAACCAATGCAGTTGTGGCCACAAAACAAACAGCAGTTCCTCAAATGGCCACTTGAGGCTGGCGCCAAAGGCCAGTCGATCCTCGGAGACCCGCCGTTGTTAAAATATCCAACTTTACAGCAGAAATAAACATGTTTACAACCTGGTAAAACAAACACACAAAATGAATGACAACTGTACCGGGGGTGAGTTTGTATATAACTCACCCGTCTAAATCATATTAAGGCTTAAAGTTGGGCATAGTTGTGGGCGTGGCTGCTCTCGGGGTTGCTCGCCGCTAGCCGGCTCCTCTGCTGCGTCACCAGGGGTCAACTCTGCTCCACCTCTCGGCCCATGTTTTTAGATTAGAAGCTCAGGCTTCAATCAGTCAGCCATGAACATGTATAGCTAAAGGTTTGAGTGTTGGTGTTTCTGTTGTGTTTCTGTCAGTGTCCCTAAGGGGCCAGACTCCGCCTTACCAGACGATGTGTCCATCAAAGGGAACAAGTCCATGATCAATCCCCTTGCCTTCGGAGATGATCAGGACTCTGCTGAAGACTGGTAAGTGGAAGTTAAACCAGATGAGTTTGTTATTCTGCAGCTCTCCTCTCACATTCAAGAGGGCGGATTTAAAAGAAGAAGAAGTTTGAAAGTAGTTTGAACTTTGACGCTAGTGTCATCGCATCCTGCGGCTATTGATATTATTCCCTGTAGACTTTGTGATTTGCATATTGTTTTGAAAATATCACCAATAGTTTCACGTGAAATATTGCTTATTTGTGCTGATTGTAATTGAACATCAAATCTTAAGACCACCTGGAAGTATATAAGTATATATATTATAGTATATAAGTTTATACTGTGTGGGAAAATATATATAAACTCCAATGTATAAACTCCAATGTGATGACATTTCAAAATCTCCTTTAGTGACCATGTTATCTTTTTCATAAATAAAATAATGTTTCTTTCCCAAGGCTTTCTATCTATCAGCACCAGATTTACTACAAAGACACAGACCAGTTTTCCAGAAAATTCAGATGTACAACATGGTTGAAACTTAAAGAATTGTGTAACAAATTAGATGCTATATCACTAATGAGATTGAGCAGCATCTTAGATTATTCTAAAGGTGTCATTGGTTTCACCTATTTTATGACATCTCCCCAAAAGCAAACAATTTTTTTTGCAGTTTCCAGCAAGTTCCCAGTGTGCAGTCCGTCAAGCTTCATCCAAAGGATTTGGACTCCATATTTAGGGTGTGTAAATGTCCAACAACAACTTTTGACCTCAACTCAACAAATACAATAAACCCTTTTCTTCTTTTCCAGACTCTTGAGGAAAACATTGCCGCCTACGTGAAGAGCGAGCTGAAAACGTTCCAAAATATGCTGAGCCTTGGTTACCCAGAATGCCTAAAGAGTGAGGATGAGGAGGTGTTGGATGGTGAAGAGGAAAAGAAGAGGCGGAGCAACCGAGAGGCTTGTCTGAAGATCACACTGCACTTCCTAAAGAGAATGAAGCAGGAGGAGCTGGCTGACTGTCTGCAGAGCCGTAAGGGGATTTTTCCACACTCTACTTTCCTCACATTAACATGAACATCCACTGACTGATCTCATTTATTGTGCATTCATCCAGGAACTGTTGCTGCAGTTTGTCAACGTCGACTCAAATCCAACCTGCAGAACAAGTTTCAGTGTGTGTTTGAGGGCATCGCAAAAGCAGGAAATCCAACTCTTCTGAATCAGATGTACACGGAGCTCTACATCACAGAGGGAGGGGCCTCTGGGGTCAACGACGAACACGAGGTCAGACAGATTGAAACGGCATCCAGGAAACCAGACAGACCGGAAAGAACCATCAAGTGCGAAGACATCTTTAAACCCGTACCTGGAAGACGCCGCCGAGTCAGAACAATGATGACAAAGGGAGTGGCTGGAATTGGGAAAACAGTCTCGACACAGAAGTTCTCTCTGGACTGGGCTGAAGGCAAAGCCAACAACAACATACATCTCACGCTTCCATTCACATTCAGAGAGCTGAATGTGCTGAAGGAGAAAAAGTACAGCTTGGTGGAACTTGTCCATCACTTCTTTAGTGAAACCAAAGAAGCAGAGCTCTGCCAGTTTGAGGAATTCCCGGTCGTCTTCATCTTTGACGGTCTGGACGAGTGTCGGCATCCTCTAGACTTCCAGAACAACGAGATCCTGACTGATGTTACGCAGTCCGCCTCAGTGGATGTGCTGCTGACGAGCCTCATCAGGGGGCAACTGCTTCCCGATGCTAGCCTCTGGATAACCACACGACCTGCGGCAGCCGATCTGATCCCCCCCCAGTGGGTGGACATGGTGACTGAGGTCAGAGGGTTCACTGACCCACAGAAGGAAGACTACTTCGGGAAGAGATTCGGAGATCCGGAGCAGTCCAACGAAATCATCTCCCACATCAAGACATCACGAAGCATCCACATCATGTGCCACATCCCCGTCTTCTGCTGGATCACTGCTACAGTTCTGGAGGATGTGTTGAAGACCAGAGAAGGAGGAGAGCTGCCCAAGACCCTGACTGAGATGTACACCCACTTCCTGGTGGTTCAGACCAAACTGAAGTACATCAAGTATGATGGAGGAGCTGAGACGGATCCACACTGGAGTCCGGATAACAGGGAGATGATTGTGTCTCTGGGAAAACTGGCGTTTGAGCAGCTGCAGAAAGGCAACCTGATCTTCTATGAATCCGACCTGACAGAGTGTGGCATCGATATCAGAGCGGCCTCAGTGTACTCCGGAGTGTTCACACAGATCTTTAAAGAGGAGAGTGGACTGTACCAGGACTCAGTGTTCTGTTTCGTCCATCTGAGTGTTCAGGAGTTTCTGGCGGCTCTTCATGTCCATCTGACATTCATCAACTCTGGTGTCAATCTGCTGTCAGAAGAAGAAACCATCTCTTGGTGGTGGTGGTTTCTAGGCAGAAACAAACCTGAACCAACACATCTCTACCAGAGTGCTGTGGACATGGCCTTGAAGAGTCCAAATGGACACCTGGACTTGTTCCTCCGCTTCCTTCTGGGTCTTTCTCTGCAGACCAATCAGATCCTCCTACGAGGTCTGATGACACAGGCGGGAAGAAGCTCAGCAACCGATCAGGAAACAGTCGAGTACATCAAGAAGAAGATTAGTGAGAATCTGTCTCCAGAGAGAAGCATCAATCTGTTCCACTGTCTGAATGAACTGAATGATCGTTCTCTAGTGGAGGAGATCCAACAGTACCTGAGTTCAGGAAGTCTCTCCATAGATAAACTGTCTCCTGCTCAGTGGTCAGCTCTTGGCTTCATCTTACTGTCATCAGAGAACGAACTGGACGTGTTTGACCTGAAGAAATATTCTGCTTCAGAGGATGTTCTTCTGAGGCTGCTGCCTTTGGCCAAATCCTCCAACAAAGCTCTGTAAGTGTAAATGTGACGGCTAAATGTGTCAAAATGTTCTCAACTAATGAGTGTATTTGTCAACAGATAGTTGCAACATTTAGCCAATTGATTAGTTGATCAGTTAAACAATCTATTAGATTCTTTCTTCAATTTTATTGTACCTTCACAGATTTAAGGCATCCATGAAATAAATACAAATTCTGCCATATTACAGCTAGTTCATTTATGAATTTGTCATTGGGATAACAGAGAAATGACCACACTTTTCGCAGTGATATACACAATAAAAATACACAAATTGTTCCAAAGATGGTCTCTTTACTCCAGATCCTTATGCTTAATTGTTCGACTTGTGTAAAGGCAACCATATACATGTGATGTGTTTTTCATATAAGATGCTCTGCCACAAACTCATTTTCAGGCTGAGTGGCTGTAATCTGTCAGAGAGAAGCTGTGAAGCTCTGTCATCACTTCTCAGCTCCCAGTCTTCTAGTCTGAAGGAGCTGGACCTGAGTAACAACGACTTGCAGGATGCAGGAGTGAAGCTGCTCTCTGCTGGTCTGGAGAGTCCTCACTGCACACTGGAGAAGCTCGGGTCAGTTCTTTTTTGCTAAACAGATGAGCATTTAAATATTGTTTGACGTAGAAGTTAATTTGCATGTAACAGAGACTCATCAGCAGGATCTATTAAAAGCTGCCATATCAATGTTCCTTAAATTGTCCTCGGATCGTTGAAGCGCCTTTCACCATTCTAATTGGATTCGACTAATTCTTTCTTTAGCAGCAGCAGGCCGCTGTTTTCATCAACAAGCTCTGATGAACCCACTGTCTATTACCAGCCAGAAGCAAACAGTGGACAGACAAAATTAAAGAAATATAATTCTGTGTCGGTCTCTCCAGGCTGTCGGGCTGTCTGATCACAGACGAAGGCTTTACCTCTCTGGCCTCAGCTCTGAGATCCAACCCCTCCCACCTGAGCGAGCTGGACCTGAGCTACAACCATCCAGGAGACTCAGGAGTCAAGCTGCTGTCTGCTGGAGTGAAGGATCCACTCTGGAGACTGGAAACACTCAGGTATGAACCGACAACAAGGGCTCCCTGTCACACTGACGAGCTCAGGACTGCTGGTTCCCAGTCTTTACCAGCAGCACCGCTGATAGCAGTGAAGACAGTAACTGAGAGTTCCTGTCCCCAGTAAGATCAGACCAGGATCATTTATTGATACCTATGACACATATTCTTTTTGACTAATTCTCAAGTGTTTACAAACCATTACCTGTTCTGAATCAAGGGTCTAATGGTGGAGGGTCTCAGGTGCTGTAAATATTAAAAAATCCTTCTATGCACATTTTATATTGGCTGTATACATGTAATTGACTTGACTTAATAGTTTTCATTCCAAGATAAAAACGTATATACGTTGACCACTGACTTGAATCTTTTTTTATTACCTTTTTGTTTTGTTCCCCTTTTTGTCTGACCGTTGTTATTTTATCATTGTTTTATTTTGATGTAAAGTTAAATTAAGTTTCAAATCTGAAGTTCATTGATGAGGAAGCTTCTGAAGGCTCATTCTGACTTTGTTTCTTCCTCCAGAGTGGAACACAGTGGAGAGCAGTGGCTGAGACCTGGTCTGAAGAAGTGTAAGTGTGTGTTTACTTTGATTCATGAAAACAAGGCACACTTTATATCAAACGCTCGTGTATCTGCATTCACTTCTCAGTGTGAAAGAAGATCCAAAAAGATGAGTTATTGTGATTTGGTCTATTTGTTTGATCGGTTAATAAAGCAACAAATAAGGAGTGTTAGATGATAACCTGTATTGTCTCCATCAGATGCCTGTGAACTCACACTGGACACACACACAGCAAACAGACACCTCAAACTGTCTGACAACAACCAGACGGTGACACATGGGAGAGAGGAGCAGTTGTGTTCTGATCGGCCAGAGAGGTTTGACTTCTGGTATCAGGTGATGTGTACAAAGGGTCTGACTGGTCGCTGTTACTGGGAGATCGAGTGGAATAGAAGGATTGATATAGCAGTGACTTACAGAGGAATCGAGAGGAAAGGAAAAATCAATGCCTGCCGGTTTGGAGGGAATAATCAGTCCTGGTGTCTTTTTTGCTCCGATGTTGACGGTTACTCCGTCAGTCACAATGAAATTAGTACAGACCTCCATCACTACTCCTCCTCCACGGTATCCAACAGAGTAGGAGTGTATGTGGACTGGCCTGCTGGCACTCTGTCCTTCTACAGAGTCTCCGCCGACACACTGATCCACCTCCACACCTTCAGCACCACATTCACTGAGCCTCTTTATCCCGGGTTTGGTTTCTGGCTGCCTGGTACCTCAGTGTCTCTGTGTTCACTGAAGGAGGGAGAGTCTCCTCCTGTGCTCACATAGCACTCACACAGCGACTGTGTCTCAGTGGTTAGCAGGTCCGTCTTTCAATCAGAGGATTGGTGGTTCGAGCCCTGGCTCCGCTAGTCCATGTCAATGTGTCCTTGAGCAAGACACTTAACCCCGAATTGCTCTCTGTTTCTGTGTCTACGGTGTATAAATGTGTATAAGTCGCTTTGGATAAAAGCGTCAGCTAATTGAAATATTGCCAAGTTTTTGTTCAAATCAAAGAGCTGCATTATTCTTTTGTATTTGTTTTTATCAGATTAGACGGAACGGATACCTCGCCGGCTGATATTAAGGGCAAGTAGCTTGAGGGTGGTTACCTGTACGCTGCAATGCTTCATTTTATATTTCCTCTAGCGCAGGGAACACTGGACCGGTGGACCAAAGGAATCCTTACTTGAGTTGTACAGCAGCGAGTTTGTCACTGTACTCACTTTCTGTGTGTCATAAATAAAGGAGCCGTCTCATGAATTCTCCTTCACATCGTTCCTTGACTTCAAGACGTTTTCCATGGAGGTCACAGAAAGGTGGTTAGGATTTTTTTTTCTTTGGACCGTTTGACTGCGTAAAGCACCAAATGCAGTTTGGCAAAATGGTTTATTGTTTCTTGAAAGGATGTTATATCGTGTCGGTTGTGATTTTGTTGTATTGTTGTACTTGGGCTGTGCCTCTTCTATATTAGACCTATAACACACCAATAATATATCTAAATGAAAGGATTTTTTACTTTGATACTGATATTTTTATTTTTTGCATATAAATGTATTTCCCACGTTTTATTTTCACTTTAAACCATGACATGAGACAGGACTCTATGATGTATGTACTGTATTTTATCAGATCCACGTCTGCTTTATTCTCTGAGAAGACTATCTTTCAATATAATAAAACTCTTTTTAAATATGATTGACATTGTGGCCCGATTGATTTATTCTTCATCTGATTGAATATCCCCAAAAATATTTGAGCAACTATAACAATATTAACCTTTCAAATCAGACAGGTTTCTGCTCCGTCTGCTGTCTCTTTAGTGGTGATGTTACTGTCGAGCTGCGATTACACAATCATGACTCATGTGTTGCTTAAATGTGCTTAAATCTGACTTGCAAAACTAACCACAGCAATGTATTTTGCCTTTTGTGCATGTCCAACTTGTTGGGCAATGACTACTTTAAAACAGAAGCTGATACAACATTGGAAGCTACATTACACTGTGTTGAGCTTAGTAACTACTAGATCATGGCCAGGATTTAAGGTTGTCCCAGTAGTTTCTATAAATGCAGAACAGTCAAGAGAATTGAACTTTAAAAATACACAACATGGTCACAGGATTGTGTACCCGAGCCTTATGTTTAAAATGAATGCAAGACACCGATAATGTATGATTAACATAACGGCGCATCAAATGTTTTATCTTTCACATGAAATACTACTATGTTATTAAAACACTAACACACATTAGTTAAGTACAGATTAAAAGGCAAAGAGACCAAAAACTGAAATATTTTAGATCAAAAATATGTTTCATGTTTCTGACCGTACCACTCACAATGACTTTTGGGTCAACAAACGTTGGCAATCTGGGAACGTTAAAAACAACATACAATGCTGCTGTTTTGATGTAGTAACACACAATGTTGTGTTGATGGAGTAACACACAATGTTGCGTAGATATTAACAGGAACTCGCATAAAAAAGAGGAACCTGAAAAAGCTGAAGTTAAAACCCAAGCCTGACTGTATTTCCTCATTCTTCATTTCCTTTCAACGTTCTTGACCTAATTAAGCAGCCAGACTGCGGAATGACTTTAATGTTGTCAACATGCTCTAACATTATAACCTTCAGGTAAGAGATGTGTTTTTCGTTTATGCATCAGCTATGTAGATAAGCTCACGGTCTCTTTTAGCTCCTTCCACGTGACTGTGAACTGGTCTCTGTCCGACACTGAAGCCTTTCAGATACTTGCCGTTTATTTAGTGTTGGAGAGTAACAGGACTGCTGCAGCTGCTCCAGTAGAGAAAGACAAATGTTTTGAGCAGTTTGTTGTGTCTCGGAGTCGGTCGGTGGCTTTGGTCCAAACTGAAATATCTCAACAACTAGTGGATGGTTTCTCATACAGACATTCATGTTCCCTTCAGGGTGAATCTTATTGACTGTGGGGATTCTATGACTTCCACCTATTGTCATCAGAAAGTTGTCCTCAAGCTTAAAGTAATAATTGCTCTGATTTTCATTTAAATAAGTGTCTGTCAAGTCCCTATCTCCCGCCGAAAGGTATAACACAGTGGGAGTACATGGCCACCCGTTGAACTGAAGCGCACTGATAAGCCGATCAGCTGTTAAAACTAAACAGCAGGCGTAGGTACCAAATCCAGGGTCCGCCACTGCACAATGGTGATTTAGCCTGTGGCCTACTTCCATTTGCTGTATTATGAACTGTGTGTGTGTATGTGCCGATATTCCCGGGAAGTCCAGACACTGTATCTCCGGAAAGTGAGATCCAAAAATGCAATTTCTGCTTATCGCCATTGGTGCCGCCAGAGAGAACAAAACAGAACTCTTCGAGCTTGTAACTTTAAAGTTCAAGGTTTCATGACAATGTTATGTTTCTTGTACAGTAGTGTTTGGTGTCATGCTGCTAGCATGGCTAAAAACAAAAGCATGGCCTTCAGTTCAAGCACTAAGCTGAAACAACGGGAAATGTGACAGACTCCAGCTCCTTGTGTGTGTGGGTTTCATTTATCAACTTCTTGCTTTAACATTTACAGTTTTCATTTAATGGTGCTTTAACTCAAAGTTGTCTCTCTTCAACTACAAGAAGTGTAAACAGTGTGCTTTTTCAAAATTACATTGAGTCCAGCCCACAGAACAGCAGCAAGAGCTCTAACTGGCCCGACTGGCTCCTGTGTCGGCCGATCAGAACTCCTGCTGCTGCTCTGATGCGTTAGTGGTCCAGTTTTCCTTCAGGCTGACAAAACTGCTTGATTTTTAGCAGGAAGCCACAATGACGCCAGAGGACCTTTTTAACACTCTGGAGGATTTAAGAGACGAAGAATTTAAGGACTTCAACTGGTATCTGCAGCAGCCTGACATACTGGAAGGCTACCAACCTGTCAAAGTGTCCAAGCTGGAGAACGCAGAAAGGCGGGACACAGTGGATCTGATGCTGAAAACCTTTACACTTCCGGGAGCTCTGAAGGTGACCAAGAAGGTTTTGGAGAAGATAAACAGGAATGATCTCGTGCAGAGTCTGTCAGACGCCAGCTCAGGACCAGAAGGTCAGTCACACTTTGTTCATTTGTTTTTTTCTTGCAAAATGAGTGGGCAACAAAATACTTGTAAAGAAACATTCTATACAAAGTACAGAAGCTCATTGTTTTCATCAAAGAAAATAAGTGGAAGCCTGATCTCGTACAAATCACACTCCAACAAATAAGCTATCCAAGACAACATTACATTACCTTTAGTAAAAACATGTAATACAATTAACAAGCACTGATTAACTTGATGATACATAATAAGAAATAAGTCAAATTGATAACATTAGACATAACCTCTCTCACACAGCGTTGGTGGATGTCAATGATGTTGGAGAGACTTTAGAGAATAAAGGAACTTCCTGCTCTAAAATTGAAGGTAAAGCTGCTGTATTTTCTGGTCTGGAAGCCCTGAGGGACAAAGTGTAGTAGACGTTGACGTGCAGCAGATCTTGAAAAGATTACGGATCACAACGTCTCTAAATACTAGAATACTTTCCACAGACAACTTGCTCCGCCTTTAACTATAAACTCAGTTTGACTGTTCTTTAGTTTCTCTTCAGAAACATACCTTTAACAAATCAAAAAGCATGCATTAACTGAAAGGGGCATCTGTAAACATGCAGCCTTATGTTTTTGTTCTATTTATGTCACACAGAAGGGATTGTTCCAGTACCAGAGTCACGACACATCTCATATTACCAACACTTGCTTCAATCACACCTCCGGGATAAGTTCATGTGTGCCCAAGAGGGATGGGCCCAGAAGAAGGATGAGCAGCGTCTCGATGATATCTACACAGAGCTGTACATCACAGCCGGGGGTGACGTACACATCAACATACAGCATGAGGTCAGGCAGATTGAGGCGGTGGTGGTGAAGCCAGCAGGAACAGAAAAAACAATTAAACCTTGTGATATGTTCCAACAACCCTCTGGAAGATATAAACCCATGAGAACAGTGCTGACGAATGGAATTGCAGGAATTGGCAAAACTTTTCTTGTGCGCAAGTTTGTGTTGGACTGGGCTGAAGGAAGAGCCAATCAAGATGTCCATCTCATTTTCCCCTTGACCTTCCGCCAGCTGAATTCATGGAAGGAAGAAAAGATGTGTTTGTCAGAGCTCATTCATGAATGTATCACAGAGGCCAGAGATATCAAGGAAGAAGCTCTTAATCACATCTTTACAACTCTGCAGTCATCAGGAAACACCAACTACGACAAGAGTGAATTCAAACTTCTGTTTGTTTTGGATGGACTTGATGAGAGCCGTCTTCATCTGGACTGCTCTACCAGTGAAAATCAGGCCGTCAACATTGACGTGACAGCGTCCACCTCAATGGATGTGATGATGACGAACCTCATCAAGAAGAAACTGCTTCCCTCTGCTCGCCTCTGGATAACCACACGACCTGCCGCAGCCAATCAGATTAATTCAGATTTAGTTGACATGGTGACGGAGGTCAGAGGATTCACTGACCCACAGAAGGAAGAGTACTTCAGGAAGAGGTTCAGAGATGAGGAGCAGTCCAGCAGAATCATCTCCCACATCAAGGCATCACAAAGCCTCCACATCATGTGCCACATCCCAGTCTTCTGCTGGATCACGGCTACAGTTCTGGAGGATGTGATAAAGACCAGAAAGGGAGGAGAGCTGCCCAAGACCCTGACTGAGATGTACGCAGAATTCCTGGTGTTTCAGATTCATCAGACAAACAAGAAGTATGACAAAAAAAAGTGCATTCAGTGCATTAAGTCTTTAGCAAAACTGGCTTTCCACCAACTGGAAGAGGGAAACCTGATCTTCTACGAGAAAGATCTCAAAGAGAGTGGCATTGATGTGAGTGGAGCCTCGGTGTGCTCAGGAGTGTTCACAGAGATCTTCAAAGAGGAACGTGGGAGGAAGAATGAAGACAAGATGTTTAGCTTTGTCCATCTGAGTGTTCAGGAGTTTTTGGCAGCTTTTCATGTGGAGAGGGCAGTCATTAACAAACACAAGAACGTGATGAGTGAGCCAGGGCATAAAAGTGGTGAACAAATGCAAATGCTTTTCAGCAAAACTTCTATGACTGAGGTCCACATGTTTGCTATTGACAAGGCCTTGAAGAGTCCAAATGGACACCTGGACCTGTTCCTCAGATTCCTCCTGGGTCTTTCTCTGCAGAACAATCAGACTGGTCTACGTGGCCTACTGAAAAAGACGAAAAGCTCAGAGGCCGATCAGGAAACAGTCAAGTACATCAAGAGAAAGATCAGTGAGAATCTGTCTCCAGAGAGAAGCATCAATCTGTTCCACTGTCTGAATGAACTGAATGATCGTTCTCTAGTGGAGGATATCCAACAGTACCTGAATTCAGGAAGTCTCTCCACAGATATACTGTCACCTGCTCAGTGGTCAGCTCTGGTCTTTATCTCACTGTCATCAGGAAATGATTTAACTGTGTTTGACCTGAGAAAATATTCTGCTTCAGAGAAGGCTTTTCTGAGGCTGTTGCCAGTCGTCAAAGCATCCAACAAAGCTCTGTAAGTGCACAGATAAGTGCAGATACTAACTGTGACACATGTGTAGGATTGTTCTCCACAACGTGAAGTCTTAATAAACTCCAATGTTTCGTCAACAACTTTATTAGTTGATCAATTGAATTCTGTCAAATTGTTTCTTGAGATGACTGAATGAAAATTACAAATTTCTCACATACTAGGTCATAGAGACAGTGTCATGTTTGTCTTAATTTCTTACTCTTCTTCAGGCTGAGTAGCTGTAATCTGTCAGAGAGAAGCTGTGAAGCTCTGTCGTTACTTCTCAGCTCCCAATCCGCTCTGAGAGAGCTGGACCTGAGTAACAACAACCTGAAGGATTCAGGAGTGAAGCTGCTCTTTGCTGGACTGGAGAGTCCTCACTGTAGACTGGAGACTCTCAGGTCAGATCACGTTGGGCTGCTTTTGGGTAACGCTGCATTCTAAATTGCAGAAATTCCAGGTGAACACACAATAGTAATATGGAAACGTGAAGGTTCTACTCCACATACATTGAGAATGGCTTTTAGTTAAGTAGTACACCTCGTGTCCAATATATTTCCATATCATGGACTCTGAATCTTTGATTTAGAAACAACAATATGGAAAACCCATTTAGACAGAAAATCCTCATACATTCTGTCATAAGTTCTCATCATAACACTGTTTCCCCATTGGTGAAACAATTGTTTGCTGGTAACTGTAACAGATGCATATTGCTTTGTTTTTTGACTGTCTTTTTGATGGACATATGTGTGCATTTTACATCATAACATCAATCCAAAAATGTAGTTATAAATGCATTGAATATATCTTGGATGTTAAAGCAAAAACTAATGCAAATATTTTACATTTTTCAGATTGAGTCAATCTAAGCTCACAAAGAATTGCTGTCAGGAGCTCTCATCACTCCTCAGCACACAGTCCTCCCTTCTGAGAGAGCTGGACCTGACCAACAACTACCTGCAGGATTCAGGAGTGAAGCTGCTCTCTGCTGGACTGGAGAGTCATCACTGTACACTGGAGACTCTCAGGTCAGATCATACCGTGGTGCTTTTGTGTCACACCTTGTTTTCCAAGTTTACAGGGTTTTAAAATTAAGCAGCAGGACATTTTTTGAATGTCAGTTTGTGATGGAGTTCATAACCAACTCAAATGTTTTTGTATTAGTATAAGTAATACGCTTACTATTTATAGCTGATAAAGTCTGCAAACAAGAGTAACTCACTGCAACCGACAAAAAACACGCTTGCCAACTAAGGTTTCACAGAGATGATGTCAGGATTTCACATCAGTTCTCAGCTCCCAGTTCTTTAGTCCGAGTGAGCTGGACTTATAGACGCGAGATCCTCCATTACCAATTATTAACTCACCAGGGAACATTCTAAAATTGAGAAGCTTTTTATTTTTTTACATTCTAGACATTAGAAACAGTGGCAGTGCTTGTCTTCATCACAAACTCTCCTTCAGGCTGAGTGGCTGTAATCTGACAGAGAGAAGCTGTCAAACTCTGACCTCAGTCCTCAGTTCCCAGTCTTCTCGTCTGAGAGAGCTGGACCTGAGTAACAACGACCTGGGGGATTCAGGATTGAAGCTGCTCTCTGCTGGACTGGATAGTCCACACTGCACACTGGAGACTATCAGGTCAGATGTCACTATGATGCTTTTGTGTATCAATGTTCTTTGGGCTGTTTTTTTATTATATGCCTGTTGCTGAAACAACTTTATTTTTCATTAAAATCAAAATAATAATCATGACTATTCATATAGTTTGCATGTGTGCATCTTGACCACGTTCAGATCATTATATATTTGCGTTTTGAATCATGAATAAATTCTAACAAGATTAGGAGCATTTTTATTACCTCTTTGAGGCGCTAATCATGGCGACTGCTAAGCCGGTGACTTTCAGCTAATGGTGCTCCACTACAAATTACAGCAAAACTGACGACAGAGCCAAACAGTGTTTACCTGCGAGGTAACCGGAGGTGGTGCTACGCTTCTGTGACGTTAACCGCCGTATGAGTGCAGTGCAGTCTAGTAGCTATAGTGCATGTGACCGATTCAATTCCAAAATTGAAACTGTCTTGTGTCCAGACATAAATTACTGAGACACTAAATTGAAACATAGAACATATGATCTACTAATTTAGGTTGAGCCAAACCAGACTTACAAAGACCTGCTGTCAGGGGTTCTCACCAGTCCTCAGCTCCCAGTCCTCTAGTCTGAGAGACCTGGACCTGAGTAACAACGACCTGGAGGATTCCGGAGTGGAGCTGCTCTCTGCTGGACTGGAGAATCTACACTGCACACTGGAAACTCTCAGGTCAGCATACATCTTTTGTTGAACAGATGACCATGTACTGTAGATACTACTGGACATACACGTTGTGTGCACTGTGTGTACCAGGAAACACTGCGGTAACAAGTCTTTGCAAGACAATTTCTAGACCTAGAAAATAAACAGTTGTATACTTTAATTATGCAGCAAATTCATTCAACAAATCCGAATGTTAACTGATTCTGTTCATCATTGGTTCTGATGACACACAGGAATGGTGAGGAAGTCTAACACTGACCTAATTATAATCAGTCAATTCACACTAAAAAGGAAAAGGACACCCATTGATACACAAAAATACATTGTGTGTGTGTGTGTGTGTGTGTGTGTGTGTGTGTGTGTGTGTGTGTGTGTGTGTGTGTGTGTCGGGCTGTCCAGGCTGTCGGGCTGTCTGATCACAGAGGAAGGCTTTACCTGTCTGGCCTCAGCTCTGAGATCCAACCCCTCCCACCTGAGAGAGCTGGACCTGAGCTACAACCATCCAGGAGACACAGGAGTGAAGCTGCTGTCTGCTGAAGTGGAGGATCCACTCTGGAGACTGGACACTCTTAGGTATGAACAAAACAGCCCACATACTTTCTCTGTCACACTGACGAGCTCAGGACCTTCGGTTCACAGTCTTTACCAGCAGCACCGCTGATAACAGTGAAGACAGTTGAAGCTTAGAAGCTTTTCTCAGGACGTAGCTTCTACAGCATTCTGAATGAGTTGCAGATATCTGACTGAGCGCCTGTCCGACATCTGTGCTTTGTCTCTTCCTCCAGAGTGGAACATGGTGGAGAGCAGTGGCTGAGACCTGGTCTGAGGAAGTGTAAGTGTATTTACTTTGATTCATGAAAACAAGGCAGCACATGTTTAAATAAAACGTCCGTCTATCTGCATTCAATTCTCAGTGTGAAAGAAGATCCAAAAAGATGATTTAATTGTCAATCTGTTTATGAAGCAACAGATGAACCCATCAGGTGTGTTGGATGATAAACTGTATTGTCTTGTTCTCTCCATCAGATGCCTGTGAACTCACACTGGACACAAACACAGCAAACGTAAACGTCAAACTGTCTGACAACAACCGGAAGGCGACAGCAGTGACGGAGGAGCAGCCGTATCCTGATCACCCAGAGAGGTTTAACTACTGGCCTCAGCTGATGTGTAGAAATGGTCTGACTGGCCGCTGTTACTGGGAGGTTGAGTGGAGAGGAAGGGTTTACATATCAGTGACTTCCAGAGGAATCAAAAGAAGAGGAAACAGAGCTTACTGCAGGTTTGGAAAGAACGATCACTCCTGGAGTCTGTCGTGTTCTGACGTTGAAGGTTATTCTGTCTGGCACAACAAGAAAAGTACACATCTCCCCTCCTCCTCCTCCTCCTCCTCCTCCTCCATGGTACCCAACAGAGTAGGAGTGTATGTGGACTGGCCTGCTGGCACTCTGTCCTTCTACAGAGTCTCCTCCGACACACTGATCCACCTCCACACCTTCAGCACCACATTCACTGAGCCTCTTTACCCCGGGTTTGGGTTTGGGCTTGGGCTATTCTCATATAGTCCCTCAGTGTCGCTGTGCTCACTGTAAGAGGGGGAGTCTCCTCTTGTGTGTAGAGAAATGCTCAACACACACACACACACACACACACACACACACACACACACACACTTTTTTAAAGTCATGTTTGCTGAAGATTACAAGACACATACCTGCAAACTCATAAGGGGTGAAAAAGGTGACAGCGGGGGGAGGGGGCGGCGAACGTCACTTGTCGAGAAACTGACAAACTATGATCATTATGGTTTTTTAACCTCTTCTTTTGTCAATACCTAAGTATACAAATATATAAGTATATATATATATATATATATATATATATATATATATATATATATATATGTATGTATATATATATACATATATATACATATATATATATATATATATATATATATATATACATATATATATATATATATATTTATAAATATATATATATAGGTGTCGGTAGGTAGAACTGCAGTGCCAATCTCAGACACGCTGGGCGGCCAGTTGACCCCCAAAAACAAAAACTCTTCAGATCTACACGATTCACGTGGATGACATATTTTCATTTCAAAACGGCGATTTTCGCTGAAAGGTGACAAGTTTGCAGGTATGCATTCTAGTTCAGACTCTCTTCACTTCTTCTGCATCAGGAAGGAAGTCGAGAAAAATCTGAACACTCAGACTGGCATCAGAGCAACAGCCGATGTTCACACAATCCAAAGGGCCATCACGATGTATTTACGGGACCTGAATAACTTGCTGGAGGAATACAAGACTCACATGACTGCTACTATCTCTTTTTCTACTAATTGTTTTATTAATAGGGGTTGCTCATGTTACGTAAGTAAGAAAGGAAAGAATTGTGAAATAAGTGAAATCAGAATTGGACAGACAGGAGCGTACTGTCGTCCTTCTTGTTTGATAGAGCCTTTTCTGAATCATGTTTTCTCAAAATATGAACCACTCTCAGGTTTAAAGAGTCATTTTTTAAACATCAAGAACAACCTAAACCAACACATCAACCAACATGATTCATTCACTCTGCCTTCAGCCCGTTAGGTTCCTGACTTCCGTTTCAATCTTTTGGGATTTCTATTAGATTTTGATTATGTGAACTGATTGAGTGACAGGATGTGTCATGGTATTTTGTAATTTTTTTGATATTCTGATGTTTTATAGGCTAAACATTTAACAAAGGGACGAGCAGATTGTCAGAGGATTAATTGAGATTGATAGTGTGTTGTATTCAAGATCACATGTAACATTATGAACACAGTGAACTGTCTGCATGCATGACTGTGACACAGTCGATGTATACTATGTCTCTTTTTACTCCAGCAATTGAACTGAATTTCTGTGATTTTAAATACCTTTTAACCTGTTTTGTGGTGCAACAGTGTTCTTTCACACAAATATGTAAAGTATATATTTTCAATAAAAGTTCCATGTGAAAAATAATATCAAAATATTATTTTATTTTTCAAACAAATGTGACAATCATTAAATTTGTATGTAAATTAGTATTAGAAAATATCCCTGTGATATGTTTAAAAAACATAATTAGATTATAGTTGTTAATATCGTTCATCATTAAAGGTGGAAACGCCTTTCAGTTTAGTTTTTATATATATAATATATAAAATATATTTACATAAATGAGTAGAGGTGAGTGTCAGTGTTACAGTTATGTCAATAAGCCTTGATCCTTTCAAAAATTGACTGACAGTATACAATAATAATAATATTATAAAGATAATTTGATGTATTTTGTCACACTTCCCATGATGCTTTTGGGTGACACACACAGAAGTCAGCCCACACTCCATTAAAACAGAGAACATATGTGTTTATATGTTTTATATGTTTGTAGAAAATAAATCTGCCAACTATCCGTCAGTTATAAATGTATTGGAGTAAAAAGATGAAGTGGAGTAGAAGTATAAAGTTACATAATGTTTAAATACTCAAGTAAAGTCCAAATACTTAATAATACATTTAAGTAAATGTACGTTCAACACTGAACCTTGACTGAAGTTTTGGGCAATCATAGAAATAAAATACAATGACAAAAATCCATCGGCAAAATCCTCCAAACGCTATAAAGTCACGTGACCGCTATAGACGTCTTTGCTAAAGCCTGACTGTAAAACGTCACAAAATCACCAACTCGTTCCAGGCTTCGTTTGAGTTGATATGTCATCATGTTTCTCGTGTATAATACATAATATGTAATAATAAATATGCTTCATATTTAATAACATGACTTGAGAACAGTTAAACTAACCCTTTGAACGCCGCTAATCAAATTGTTCAGGCAGCTCGTTGGCCACCTTTATCCGGACACCACGCTCCTAGCCGGAGAAGCAGCTGATCTCTGAAGGTGAGAGCGACAGTTATATCACCACAGGTTCGTTTTTGACTAAAATGTTTGGGTTAAGTTTAATTTTCTGCTCCTCAGCTGAGTTTACAGACAACCGACGAGTCTAACAGTCAGACAGCTGCTTTCCTTCGTTACACAACTGTGAGCAGGTTAGATAACACAGTCATTGTTTAGTTTGTTTTAATGCTTTATTAGCTACATGACAGGATGAAGCTAACGCTAAACTAGTTTATGCAGCCAGGACTTTGTTTACTAACGCTCACAAGCGTTTGTAATGTGACGTCACACTCAGTTCATTTGGTGCACCTAGCTAATGCATTCATATGCTAGTGGTGGAGGAAGTGTTGAGATCATTTACTGAAGTAAAAGTACAAATACCACACTGTAAAAGTACTCTGTTACTAGTAAAAGGTATGCGTCGAAAATGTTACGTCAGTAAAGGTGCGTGAAAATGTACACAAAGTACACAAATGTACTTGTGTAACTGTTGCACTGTTATACATAATATCATTAGATTATTATTACTTGCACATTCATGTAAAAGCAGGGATTCACTGTTGAGGTTGGTCATTTTTAAGTATAGAGTAGTAATTAAAACTGTCAGGTAAATGTTGTGAGGTAAACAGTACAGTATATGGAATGGCAATATATGTAAATACTCAGGTAAAGTAGTACATGTTTCTTTAGTACCGTACTTGAGTAAATCTACTAAACTTCATTCCACCACAGATGCAACACTGCAGTGCATCGTGAAGGTTATAATGTTCAGTTTGTGGTGTTTTTCTTTTTCTCATTGATAGAAATGGGGCGGGCAAAATAATAGAAACACCTGTCAGCAAAACACAATACAGTTCAAGAAATTAGTCAAATTAATTTGAAGAATAAATAGCTTATACAACATCTGGAAATAGTATAAAATATACTAAAAATATGTATTTGTCTTGTTCTGATTCGTTTGTTTTTAATGAATTAATGAATTGTTTCAGCTCTAAAAACTCAACAAGTGTGTGTGTGTGTGTGTGTGTGTGTGTGTGTGTGTGTGTGATCAGAATGAAGTAAAATGAAGATAGTAGAACAACAACAAAGTTAATCACAAAACATAGTCTGTGTAATAACGAGAAAACAAAATAAATCATCGTATCTCATCTCCTTTTTTCTTTAGTATAATTTTTCGCATCGTGATATTATCGGGTGAACAGACACCAATAGAATCTCGGATCTATTTTCTATACGAACGGAGAGCTGACTTTCGTCCTTGTTTATGTTCCCCAGCTCCGTGCCCGTCAGTCATGGGTCTGCGGGGGTTCTGGCAGGGCAACAAAGTGCTACTTGTGATGGTACCGAGTCTGGGGCTGATCCACTGGGGCTGGTACCACCTGAAGGAAAACCCACAGCTGCACAAACCCAAAGAGGAGTACATTCCTGAGCCCGGCATCGTGGCTTACGTTTCTCCCCGTGCCGCCCAGCCCGCTGCCGCCGAGAGCAAGTAACCCACTCGGAGGTATTAAACCGTGTTTCGCCCTGCAGCACCTGCAGCCGGCTAATCAACCACCACCACCACCGAGGTGTGTTCAGCTGCAGTTCCTCTTCTGTCCACTAGATGCTGCTCCATGAAAACTCTCTGGACTGTATATTGAGGCAAATGGGGAAAAAAAAAGAAGACATTTTCTCCATTAAAACAAATTAAATGCAGGTTTTACACAACATGTTAAATATTGTGTTTGTGTCTTACTTAAAGGCGGCATGAGGAGAATTTTCCTAAAAAAAACTAAACAATGTATAGGCTAGTACAAAAATGCACGACTTCTCCGATTACAAATTTGTTGCACACCCAAACTGTGGAGGTCAGACAAAAAGTTTGTATCATAAACACTTTGAGACTGAATAACCTCCACATCCACACACACACTGTGTAAATGACCCAAACGTCTGCTCCCACGGTCCGTGAAGGTGCACACTTCCACCACATTGAAGGCCGAGACGCAAAAATCCGGCGGCAAATTGTGCTCGGGGTCCAGATTAACTCTCTGCACGCCGTTGACCCCTGAACCGTGAAACAAGCGTTCATGAAGCAGCTCAGGTGGACTGACGCGTAGATCAGACGTGTGACTCTGAACATTAGAAGTGATTCAGGTTTCCTGAGCAAGATCAAGTGTTTTGCAGCTGAGACCGGAGACTCAACCTGCAACTAACTGAGGGTTTTTTTTTTCAATGCGTCTCTCTGTCAGGCTCATAAATAAATATAAATGTGGACCAGAGGCTTAAAGATAAATGCATACTTTACTTGGGGATTAGCGTTGATGTGCAAAAAAAAGGCTCAACCACCTCATCCTGTAGGTGCAAACGTCCTTAAAAACTAAATATAAAAATCCCACAGAGTGCAAATATAAAGAAATCATCAAATACAATTACAACGATTAAAAAAGAAAATGTAATTTCTAATAATAAGAGGAAAGAAAAGGGAATTAATGAAGTCTGTGTCATCGTTCTGTCTTCTGTATAACTTTCTAAGATACTCCGCATACTGTTGCGCTCCAAATATGTAGTTTATTTCTCTTTCTAGGGCAACGTTTTGATCTGTGAGATCTTCTCATTGCAAGTATGAAAGAAACAATGAATAAAAGGCAGCCTCCGTCCTTTTATCCTGATATTTCATGCATAAACAGGATTATTCAGAGAATGTGTGGTCATGAAAATGTGCCTCAAAGGCCTGGAAAAGCCCGCATGAACCCTGGTGCTTTGACCTGCACATAAATCAAGCTGTGTGTTGTGTGTCCCTGCAGAGGCGTCGGTATGAAGCCCCGCAGCTGGCTCAGGAGGAACTGGCTGTGGGCGGCCGGCGGCGCGTTCGCCAGCATCCACCTGGCCACCTGGCTGATGCAGAGGGCCATGAAGGGCTCCGTGCGCTCCGAGGCTGCGCTCAAGCAGAGGGCGGCCGAGGAACGACCGGACTGACGCTCTTCGTCACTAAACACAGCGCGCGTGTGTGTGTGTGTGTGTGTGTGTGTGTGTTTAACACACGGCGGAGGACCGCGACCGACACGACCATTGACGAACTCTCTCAGATGAACGATCCACTTAGAATTTTAAATTATGAATCGTGAAGCTGCAGTTTGAAAAAGCTGCTTTGTTGGACTTTTTTTGTGTGTGTGTTTTCTTTTACTTTTGATTAAATGTTCAAAAGTGAGCTGTGATTTACTGTAAATCAATCAATAAACCAATGCAATTATCAAAAGTATCAATCAAATACAAGTGTGTGGGCATCAAAGCTTATTTGTTTGGGACTATTTTCAGCGGCGGATTAATCCACATTCGGTGCTCTAGTCTGGAGAGTATTTATGGCAGCAGGACCGTGTGTGAGACTGAGATTTTATTTGTTGTACCTTGTGCTTTTAAAAAAAATGCTTAAAAACTTAAAACGGCTTTCAGTAATATGTATTTTATGAAAGGTTTTCTGGTCATTTCCAGTTACGCTGAATCTCTTTTGTTTGTTCTTTCAACTCGTAACCACAGTGACGATGTGAAGGAGGAAAACGATGTCCTGAGAAATCAAAGTGTGGGAAAAAAATCTCTAATTCTCTCCAATTTCGAAGAAGGCTTAACGTAAACGAGAGCCGCTTAATCTGCTGTTTTGCTTTGAGATGTCATCAAATCGTGGACTTGGCTGAGACGAAAGGCTGAAAGAACTGGGCTGTGACTCGTGTGTGGGGGGAAGAGAGGAATGAAAAACATGTTTCTATCGAAATACTCAGCAATCCAATCGTGAAATTCAGCGTGTAACTTTGTTTTCTGCAGATCAGCTTCCAGCTGGGTTCTTACGGTCATGGAAAACCTGGAAGAGTCATGGAATTTTTAAAATGGTTATTTCCAGGCCTGGAAAAGTCCTTTAAAAAAATAAAATCCCCAAAGTTTTTGGAAAAGTCATGGAAATGTGTCACTTTTTCATGTTTACATTGAGATTTCACAAAATGTTTGGTCATGGAACAAACATTTTAAAGTCATGGAAAAATCATGAAAATCCATTGGTCTGAATGTGTATGAATTTCGATCAAATTGGACCAATCCATTGAGTAGATGATGTGAAACGTTTACTGGGGCAGGAGGGAGAAAAGTCTTTACAACTCATCCTCTGGAGACCACGAATGTCTGCACCGTATTTCCATGCCGATGCATCCAGTCAGCAAGAAGAAAAGCGGAGTGAAGCTGATGAAACTTTTCTGCATTCTGCTTTGTTTTTCCAAATCAATACCGTAACGAGGTTTCCATAATTACAGCTTGTGTTTCGCTGAATCAGAATTACTCGTTATCGCTCGCCGGCCTCCAGAGAGACGATCCAGAGAGACGATCCCGGTCATCGATCGTCCTCCAGGCCTGCAGACCAGGCCACGCCAACCAGTTCATGTTCTTGTGGATCAATGGATGAATGTTATGGGATGCCACTCAGGAGATCTGCATAATGTTCAGAAACTATGTGCGAGAGCAGCAGTTTTATTTCGCATTTTGTGATATTTTATTGGATTTCTTAAGACTGCAAGTGTTCCTGAGACAGATTTCAAATTAAAAGACGTGCAGTGACATTAACTTAAGACAAAAGAGGCAGAAATCTCAGTGACAGATATCTCAAAACCTCACAGTCATCAATTATTGGCCAAGTACGAGTTTGACCAAGTGTCTGAGAGAACTCTCAGAAATAGACTAGAACTAAGAACAAGCACAACCGAGCTGAACAATTAAAGGGAAAGAACGGACAGCACTATTATGTGAAAAGACAGGGGTGTATATAACTATAGATATATATATATATATATATAAAAAAGCACCAAAGACCAACAACATAAATTAAACGTGTGTTTCGGAAAGTTGCTAGCAATATAAATATAGCAAAGAAATAAAAAAAAAATAAAAAATGGATGGATGGTGTATGCATATTACAGCATGTAATTGGACTAACAAAAACACAACGACCTAGATGCCACTACAGGGGAGTGAGGAAATTAATGTTATTATTGGTTTTTCATAATTTGGGGAAAGTGACCCTTTGACTTGCAGATCTCAGCGTCCTCCAGAAGCACATCAGAGACATCTAGCTCCTCTTCCTCCTCTTACTGCTCCTCTTCCTCTTCCTGCTCCTCTTCCTCCTCCTCGACCTGCAATTCCTCCTCCTCCTCCTCCTCCTCCTCCTCCTCCTCCGTCTGGATTGAGATAACAAACACGTGCAGGTTCCCACAAACATCCGTCACTCCACAGCGGGGATGTCGCTGTCTGCTCCGGGCCTGCTGGAGGTCGGAGGTCAAGGACGTTAAGATACTGCGGATTCCTTCGACTCGGGACTCAGAACCAGACGTGGATTTATGTTGTGTTTGACTGGTTTGACCGACTGCCCTTTAACTGGAAAGGTTCAGCCAGTTCGTTCCGTCCAGACCTGCTGACAAGCAGATAGTTTCATGCAGATCAGTTCTCATGGGAAAGTGCTTTGCATATAAATAATTCAATATAATTGTTTTTATATATTGACACTGATAATCTTTATCCTTTGATTTAAATATCATATCTGTTTCCTAGTGACTGATGATACACAGAAACGATCTGTTGAGATATTGGTGTCTGAAACATCTGAAGTCGGTCCACAGTAAGTGAATGCAGTGAAGATGTTTTAAGATCTCAACAGAAACATCTTTTGCAGAAAGTCGACATTTTTTTTTCAAGTCTGTATGAAAACAATACCCATGTGCAAAATGAATGCATTTACAAAAACAAACAAAAAAAACACAAATATGTACTTCATAGTGAAAATAAAAGGTTGTAAACTCGATGGAACCTTGAAGAGATCCCGTCCCTTGCACAGTCGGCCTTTTGTGCAAAAACACAATATAAAATGAGGCTCCAGCAGCCTGAGCTGCTTGGACGTGTGTGACTTGACATGTTGCTGAGAAGCACCTGAATGCACCACATGGAGGAAGAGGCGTGTCAGCCGGGTCTGAGCTGTGTGAACTGGGACATTAAGGTGTCGTCAACAGACTTGTTGCAGTTCCATACCTGTCCACCAGGAGCCCTCAGTGACCTCCAGCTCTCTTTTTTTATTGTGACCTATGGTTTAGTATATTTGCCATAAAATTGTTTAATAATACTATAAATAATAATCTGCTTACAAAGGATTGATTTAATTATCAGCTTTTGATTTGATCAGCAATAATTCAGATTTTCATGTGACAAATGACAATCATTCATACTTTGTTCTTTTTCTGAAGTAAAAGTAGATATCTTATAGTATAACAAATACAGAAATATCAGCATCAAAATACACTTAAAGTACGAAAAAGAAAAGTACTCATTGTGTAGAATGGCCTATTTCACAATAACAATGATTATATTATTGGTTAACCAATGATAATAATATATTAGTTGATTACATTTGTATTATTAATCTGAGTCTGCATCGTGACTAAAGCTGTCAGATAAATGTAGTGCAGTAAAAAGTACATTATTTCCCTCTGAATTACAGTTTAGTAGAAGTCTAAAGTAGCAGAAAATGGAAATACAGTAAGCATTTTTTCTCCTTGTTGTGGTTTCTTTCCTTTGTCATCTTTGGCTTTTGCTTTTACTCGACTTTGTTTGAATTCTTCCCACTTTTTATGAGGTTTGTTCGGGCTGTTTGGACTTTTATGACTTTTATCGGCTTAGGGTGAATGGTTTCTCTGCCTTTTTTAGATTTTATTGTCCCACGCTTTCACCCGATCCTTTTATTTCCCAACAGAATAACTCAGTAGAGCCTCAGTTTAATCCTCATTGTGTTTGTTTAGGATTAAACTGCAGGATGATGGGGAGTCTTGTCTCTGAGAGACCAGCAGTAACAGAGTGTTTCTCTTTTGACTTTTCAAACAAGAAGGTGAACAGTACAATCGAGTTTGAGCAATGAGGGTTTTATTTTTGGTTTAAACTTTGAAACTACCGATTTCTTTTCTTTAACGTCTACTTCTATCAAAGAACATCTCTCACCACATCAATGGAAACAAAAAGTTGTTGATGTTAATCAATGATCTTTAGAGATGCTGGGAAGCTGATTGCGTTCGCTTCGGACAACACCAGGCCAGCCGTTTACAGCCTTTATGCTAAAGCTAAGCTAACCAGCTGGTGGCTGCTTTATATTTACTGTGCAGACGTGAAGGTATCAATCGTCTCTTCTAGCTCCCTGCAAGCATGCACGTGGAACAATTAACTGGAAATGATCTTAATAATCATTGAATATTTTTTTAAGCCTTTTTTCAAGCAAACATTTTTTTAAATATGACCTGGTTCCAGCATAGTGCACTCTATACACTCAGTGAAACTGATTGTGCAATACTGTTGTCATATTTGTGTGCCTTATTTTATATATTTTCTTATACTATTAGCATTTATAGCAATGCTTTTTTTGAATTCTTCATTTTAATTAAAATTTTTACCTTAAGTTTATTGTAATTCTGTGTGGAAGGAAGCCAGATATATTTTTCATTATACGGAGTAACTGTCTGCTATCTGTGCATATGGCAATACAAATGTTGTGAATCTTCCTCCATGTGATAATGTGCTGCTATCATGATGATAAATTAAACATATTTGTATTTTGGACGTTTGGTCCCACAAAACATGACAATTAAAGATCTAATTTTCGGCTCTGAGAAGCTTTTTTTCTTCTTCTATAGACCAAATATTTAATTGATTGATTGACACAATAATCATCAGATGAATCAATAAAAAGCCCTGAGTTTGTGAGCGTTAGATGCAGAGCCTTGATAGAGAGGGTATCATCTTTATGATCAATCCTGGAACTTAACATATCCATTTTCAGTTTTCATCTCACTGTTCAAATATTAATTTAAAATACTTGACGATGTTGGCTGATTACTGTGAGGCAGACTGATTTGTTTTGTTTCTCCCTGAATTCATGAACCGAATGTTCCTCTTGGACCAAACTCCCGATGGAGTGCTCGGTCTCTTGGTGTTTGCCATTTTAATTTGATATTGATCGCTTGGTTTGGCCTCTCAGAGCGACGAGGAGAGTGCGTTTGTTTTAGTCACGGACACACACACAGCTGAATAATGAGCCGTTATTATTGTGTAATTTAAGAGCAGCTTTAAATCATTTTCGGTCCAAAGTTCTTCTTTCCTTTCCACATTCCTGCAGCGCTCCCCTTTCCTGTGGTTACATGAGGCGGCCTTTAAGTGTGCTTTTATTATTTGGTTTTCTGATGGAGGTTTTCTTCTGATTATTAGTTGAAGATAAAGCTCCATGGAAGTGCAGTTTGACCTGCGTTGGCATTAAATAGATTTAATTCTGTAATTTACTGTCTCGCTGTAAAAACCAGCTCTTTAGCAGTTCAACTGTCTATTTTATAGATATTCAAAGCAACTTAAAGCAACATTCTTCTCCAGAGAATGTTTAAATCAGTTTCAACTGTGTGTCCAGTACAGGTGGTCAAGGATGTGTTTAGCCTAGCTTAGCATAAAGACTAGAAGCAGTGGGAAACTGTTAGCCATGTTATCACAAAGACTAGAAGCAGTGGGAAACTGTTAGCCAACTTAGCACAGAGACTAGAAGCAGTAGGGAACTGTTAGCCTAGCTTATCACAAAGGCTAGAAGCAGTGGGAAACTGTTAGCCTAGCTTAGCACAAAGACTAGAAGCAGTAGGGAACTGTTAGCCTAGCTTATCACAAAGGCTAGAAGCAGTGGGAAACTGTTAGCCTAGCTTAGCACAAAGACTAGAAGCAGTGGGAAACCGTTAGCCTAGCTTAGCACAACGACTAGAAGCAGTGGGAAACTGTTAGCCTAGCTTAGCACAAAGACTAGAAGCAGTGGGAAACTGTTAGCCTAGCTTATCACAAAGGCTAGAAGCAGTGGGAAACTGTTAGCCAACTTAGCACAGAGACTAGAAGCAGTAGGGAACTATTAGCCTAGCTTATCACAAAGGCTAGAAGCAGTGGGAAACTGTTAGCCTAGCTTAGCACAAAGACTAGAAGCAGTAGGGAACTGTTAGCCTAGCTTATCACAAAGGCTAGAAGCAGTGGGAAACTGTTAGCCTAGCTTAGCACAAAGACTAGAAGCAGTGGGAAACCGTTAGCCTAGCTTAGCACAACGACTAGAAGCAGTGGGAAACTGCTAGCCTAGCTTAGCACAAAGACTAGAAGCAGTGGGAAACTATTAGCCTAGCTTAGCACACAGACTAGAAGCAGTGGGAAAACATTAGCCTAGCTTAGCACAAAGACTAGAAGCAGTGGGAAACAAAGAAAAAAACACATTCTAGTACAAATTCTTACATGCATCTCTAAATCTACCCCAATGCATGCAATTTCATATCTCAATCACAATATATATCAATACATACATATGTTTGTATACTCCTGTGTGAATCCAATACTTTACAAATGAAAAGTATTTTCTCATCTAATTAAGAACGCAATTGCAAATTGAACACAAAACAAATATATTTCCAGTAAAACACTGAACAAAAACAGAATAATCAGATTAGGGCAATCATTTAATTTGACTACACCAGGAACTTTCCCAGAAGTCAACTAATGTTTTCTGAGAAATTTGAGAAACATTTGCTCTTTTTTATCACTTAGACAATTTAATCCAATATCCTAACTGTGTGATTTCATTACGACATGATTCCACTGATAGACCATAAATTGGCATATTGAATAATCGCCCAGCCCTATACTTCTGATTGACATGTTGTATGATGAACAGGTGTGGAAATAGAAATGTCAAAAGGAGACATTGTGGTTACCGATGGAGCAATTTGATGACCAACAACATTCATGCCATCACTGGACCCGTCGATGACGGACAGCTTGTACTCGCTGACCTGCCGACCTTTTGGGTAATAACGCGTTTGTCAAACCACCGGACCACCCGGCTTACCGCCGGACCTCGCGCGGAGCTTGTAATGCTAATTTCCATTTTGTGACTTTGATCTCGACCATACTATTTAACTTCCCCCTTCTTTTTTTGTGAACCACAACTCATTCATAAAACCGCGTTGGTTCCGGCCAAGACGATGCAGTTGGTGTCAAACTCATTTACATTTCTGCCGATGGGATGTTGGGGTGTTGAGCATATCGCGGCTTGGCGGGCCCGCGGTCCCGCTCCTCCCACGGGGCTTTCTTCCAGGTTTCTTTCAGGATCCCTGCGGCCGGTGAGCAACGCCGCAAGATGTTCAACCCAAAACACAAGCAGACAAACGGCATCCTAAGCGATACTTTTTCTGTCAACGCGACCAACTGGTCCGACAGTGAACCAGGCTGAACTCGGAGCGGCGCGTTTGCATCTTTGTTTTCCCCCCCCGAAAAAAACAGACCACCCAAACCGGACCGGTTCAAGTCATGAGAGCGAGCGCTATAGTCAGTTTAGCAGAATGTTTAACAATATTGTTCAGCTGCCGAAGTTTTAAACTGTGTTGTTCTTCATCGTGTGGCTTCGGAGATGCACACACTTCAAAACTCAGCCATTATCTCCTGAGTCAGACTGGAAACAAACTCTTGACACAAACACTCAGATCGGCACACAGCAGCATGTGGTAGTCATTACCCTTCCCAAACTTCATTACACACACACACACACACACACACACATACTTATGAGCACACACTCTGGGACAAGAATTCATGGTATGTACGGCGGTCCCTGCTGTGGGTTTGATGATGTGGCTTCAGGTTAGCTGGAGAAAAACTGTTGGCCTCAACACTCAAATTCTGATTATTAGGAATTTGTAATAAATCTCAATGGAGAAACTATGTAGTTATCGTTAGAAATAGAAATAGTGCTGGCCGTAACAGGAAAGTTAAAACAGCAAATCATTATTTTAAGGATACAAGTTTAAAGTGCCACTATGAGGCCCCTCAAGGCTGCAGTGTTCATCAGAGCTGTAATATTAAATTAGCGGATTGTTCTTGACTCAGTTGAGGAGCCAGAAATGTCCAAAGCTTTGGACCCTGAAGCTGATATACTTGAACCTGAAATGCATATACTAATTTTCAAAAGATATGAAAGTTCTATCAGACCTCCGGGTATGAAAAGTGAAGCCAATGCACATGTGTGTTAAAGCTGCATTCTCTCTACTGACCACCAGGGGGGTGACTCCTCTGGTTGTATAGAAGTATATGCTTCATGTGTTAAAGCTGCATTCTCTCTCCTGACCACCAGGGGGTGACTCCTCTGGTTGTATAGAAGTATATGCTTCATGTGTTAAAGCTGCATTCTCTCTCCTGACCACCAGGGGGTGACTCCTCTGGTTGTATAGAAGTATATGCTTCATGTGTTAAAGCTGCATTCTCTCTCCTGACCACCAGGGGGTGACTCCTCTGGTTGTATAGAAGTATATGCTTCATGTGTTAAAGCTGCATTCTCTCTCCTGACCACCAGGGGGCGACTCCTCTGGTTGTATAGAAGTCTATGCTTCATGTGTTAAAGCTGCATTCTCTCTCCTGACCACCAGGGGGCGACTCCTCTGGTTGTATAGAAGTCAATGCTTCATGTGTTAAAGCTGCATTCTCTCTCCTGACCACCAGGGGGCGACTCCTCTGGTTGTATAGAAGTCAATGCTTCATGTGTTAAAGCTGCATTCTCTCTCCTGACCACCAGGGGGCAACTCCTCTGGTTGTATAGAAGTCTATATAAATGACTCTACTTCTCCCTTAAATGTATTCCCTCAGTAAACATTGTAAACATGAGTTTATGTCTCAATCTCTAGTTTCAAGTCTTCTTCAATACAGCATGATGTTCATTTAGTAAATTATGGTAATTTAGAGTCAAACAGACCATAATGCAGGGCATGCTTTAGGGCGGGGCTTAGTGTGATTGACAGGTCACTAACGAAGCGTTGTGCTTCGAGTTTATGTCTTCCGACTTTAACCCTTTCAGTTCATGAAAGTTAATTGTAATAGCGCAGGTGAAGTTATGGTCAATGTGTGTGTGTGTGTGTGTGTTTGTGTGTGTGTGTGTGTGTGTGTGTGTGTGTGTGTGTGTGTGTGTGTGCGTGTGTGCGTGTGTGTCTGAACAAAGGTGCACATGAACGGTGACTTCAAACGATATCCCAGCATCCCTCGGTCTCTGCTGACGGGCGGACTTCGTGGGAAACACTGAGTCACATTTTATAAAGCCAGATGGTTTGGGGGAGGCGTGTGAGAGCGCGCTTTTGTGTTTCTTTGCAAACTAACTACACACCCTGGGAGGCTCACACAACAAAGTAAAAAACTTAAAAAACGCTTTCTGTAGAATTGAATCGGAGGCAGAGCTTTATTGTTTCGAGCCGACTGTTTGACGAGTAGTCCAGACTTTCCTTCATAAGATATTTTAAAACGTTATACAAGTGTTTACAAGCCAACACAAGAACAGTTGAACTAAAGGGTTTAAAGTTATAATCAACGCGTGTATTTTGGGCTGAAGACGCAGCCGGCAGCCGTACTGAAGCACAGCTTCTGTTGTGTTGTAGATCTTTAAGTTTTGCAGATTTTTTCCCGCTTATTATTTGAATTTCATCGCTACTTTAGACTGCGACTTTATTTTTGAACGCTTCTTTTTCAATGTTGGTGTGGTTATCTACAACTTCTTTGGAGCCCTTTTAGATTGAAACTCTAAGCAGAGGAATGTAAGAAAATCTGAGATTCTGTTTTGTGAGTTTATGACGTAGACGTGAGAGATGGAAATGGTGAAGTAATGCTATTCCAACATTTAAATGTCACACCTGCCAATTTCCAGGAATGGTGTGTGGTTTGAATTGTCTCAATGATATTGCTCATACAATACCTTGAGTACCAAAACAATACTTTTGAATATACCTTACTCTTCGACAATTAAACTCCTGTTGAACATCATCTGAACTTTCAATAGAATATTAAGTCTTAAACTGGCAAAAATCTAAGAAAACAAGATTCTAAAACTGATAATATCCAGATATTTGATGCCATCTTCTTCCTTTTTTGTCATGGTTTGGGTTTGTCTGGGTTCCTGTTTTATTTTGTAGTCCGTGTCCTCTGTGTCCCCGCACTTCCTGTTGTCTGCCTTGTCCCTGATTGAATATTCCTTTCACCTGTCCGTGTTCCAGGTACCTCCCTTCCTGTGTTTGATTGTGAAGTCCTGCCCTCATTGTTTCCACCTGTGCGTCATTACCTTCACCCTCCCCTTGTATTAAAACCCTGTTTGTCTCCTGTCCCCTTGTCGAGTTGTACTGTGTAAAATGATGTGTGCGCGCGCCTGTGTGGTCCTGTTCCATCGGAATCCCACCTGTTTTGAAAACATTTTTTTTACACCTGACAGCTTGATATACGCTGACGTGGACACATTTCAATTAAATTAAATGTATTTTGTACTGGTCAAAATTACAAATTGGCTGGCCTCAGAGGGCTTTACAATCTGTACACACAATACATCCTCTGACCGTTGACCCTCACACTCCCCCCCCCCACCCCCCCAAAAAAAAACCTTTGGAGAAAAAGGGAAGAAACCTTTGGCAGAGCAACAGAGGAGGATCCCTCTATCAGGATAATGTCCAATAGAGCTCATGTGTACAGAATGAACAACACAACAGAGTTACAACACATTCAATGCATATGACAGAAATGATTCGTATAATGAGAGTAGTAGGCATGATGGAGAAGTTACAACCACCAAAAATAACAGCAACAGTGTATGTAATAGAATAATAACGATGATTTCAGTTGGTTTGACCTCTGGGAGGTTCTTCTTGTGCAGACCTTTTTCTTTCTTTTTTCGTCTCTGTTTGCAGATTTGATTGTGAGAAATTGAGTCAAGATGTTGGCCCTTTTTTCTTCTTTAAAAAAAAAAACCCAGAGTGGACAGAAACGGAGCAAAGAGAACGAGAGAGGGACAATAAAACATGTCAGGAGTCGTGATGGGATCCTGAATCACTGTCGTTTCATTTACTCCTCAGTGTTCGGCCCGAGGGAGTTGACGTCAGTACCTTTCCCGTCGCCGTCTCCAGACTCCGGCAGTTCCCAAGAACTGTTTCTGCACAGCTGAGTCATACCGCCACACACACACTTTCAACCACACCCCTTACAGGGCAATTTGTGAAAACACCGAGTTCTTAAATTACAACATCCATAACAACCAGACTGGAGTTGACCTTTGAATCGATCCTCTCGGGGGTTTGAAACCTTACAGCTCCACATCTGTTCACGTTGTCAGTGCAAGTTGGTCACAGCGGGCATCGAACCCCCAACCCCTTGGCAGCGGTAGTGCCTTGCTCCACGGAGACTTGCAGCATCCAGCGTGTCATGTCCGGCATGGAGGCGGACTCGGGTTTCTCAGACGGATTAGTGGAAACGGTGCGGAGGCGGGCGGGCGTTGGTGATCCTAACGATCACGTTAGCTCTGCTTCGCCCGACAGCTTTGAAGCAGAGGTTCAGATTTCATGACTTGGACCATTAAAAACACCCCCAAAAAAATGTAAATATGAAGGGACACTGGGCTCTGTTTTTATGAACTCTGCGTCTAACCATGATGGCTTTTTGAGAGCCAAGAGCTACTGATGGCCGGCTTCTTGTGCCGGATTCGGCCTTAAACCAGTGTTGTTGTGCTCATATGAGCGCGTGTGTTTTCCAGACAGCCACTGATTTGAATTGACTTAAAAGGCAACTTGCAGAGACTTTAAACTTGCAGCAGAAAACTCATTTATTTGTGTTTCAGTCTGCTGGTGTCGACCGTCCTGGTTTGCGTGGAATCTGCTGAAGATGCTGCTGCATGTGTGCAGATGATGGCAGCTGATGACTTATTTTAGTGACTTCTGACCTTTCCTCTACTACCGGCGAGCTTCTGAGATCAGTTAGACCGTTTGTATGTTGTTTTTCTGTCGAACACGTTCGTAATTTGGCATTTAGTTCTGATCGGGATCCATTTCAAGGTTTTAACTCCACCTCCAGTAGTTCACACCGCAGCCTCATGAGGAACATTAGCAGGGAATTTGTTGTCGTTAAAAGGACATCATCAGGGTGTTGTTACTCAATGCACACTTTAGTGTAACCCTCTCTGCTGTATTTTAATCAAACTAATTAAATGCTTACTGTATTGGATCATATCCGCAACATGTTTGCAGTCAAACGACGTGAAACCAGCAGCTTCCTTGACTAAACTAAATAAAACCTGCAAAAATGGTATCAATTTGTACTTTTTTTTCTGAATTAGATTTATTTTTTCCCCTCAAAGAAATGTAGAAAGACAGAGACAGTCGGGAGTCTGAGGGTGGAAGTTGTGGTCTGGACCATAATGGCGGAGGAGAGGATTTTACAAACGGGGCGGAGGGAAGATTGGCATCACGGCCACAGAGCCGTCCAAATGATCGGCCGCATTGGAACCCGCCTCTCATCCACTGACGGGGGACTTTCTTTGCGTATCAGCGTCTACATTCCCCCCCCTGCTCTGAACCGACCACACTGGAACAGTTCGGAGGAGCCGGAGGTTGTGGTTCCCCTTGTTAGGATGAAAGTTTGGGTATCGGGGCAGAAATTCCTGCAGGAAAAGCAATTATTCAAAAATATCCCACGTTGTTTATCTGCGAGGGACGATCTCTTGTGCTGCGTGCACGGATCTTTATAAACACTCTCACATGTCTGCAGAAGACAGAGTGTGTGTGTGTGTGTGTGTGAAGACGAGAAGATGGTCGGATAAACGGAGACAAAGTGGCTTCTGTTCTCCGCCTCCGGTAAACACCTCCGTGAGGCGAGGTGTGTGTCTGGGTCAAAAGAGCAACGAACCGAACACATGCATGGAATTATGGATGAGACGGCAAATGACTCCAAATGTCTGGCAGGACATCCGGGACTTCTTCACAGAATGAGCTCAGTACTCAGGAAAATACTGTCCGTTATAAATATCAAGTTTGGGTAGATAGCGCTTTATCAAATCTTAATCCACTGTCAAATATGCTTTCAGTATTGTATGGGATTCAAAAATTGTTTTCCATGTCGTAAAAATGTTGTTATAAAGAAAAGTCATAGCATAGTATATCATTAAAAAGTCTTAATATAGTATCTCCTAAAAGTCATAGTATAGCACAGTGGTTCTCAAACTGTGGGGCGCGACCCTCTGGTGGGGCGTGGAGGTATTACAGGTGGGGCGTGGAGGTATTACAGGTGGGGCGCGGAGGGAAATGCAGGTATAAATAAATAATCCTTTATTAATCCCAGTGGGGGAATTATTCTCTGCAGTTTACCCATTCATAGTAATTAAAGAGAAAACGTTTGAGAACCACTGGTATAGCATGTCCGAACATTTTTCTAAGTCTTAGTATATCATTAAAAATAAATTCATAAAAAACATTATACAGTACATCATAACATCATGAAAAAGCCACAATAAAGTATGTCAAAAGTAACGTTTCTAAAAAGTCATAGCGTTTCCTAAAATCTTGACAAACTTCACGATGACCTCATCGTGAAGTTTGTCATAAAACTCATAGAAATCTATCAAAATTACAGGATCAAGAGTTATTGGTTCTTTGAGATACTTCACAATACTCAGAAAAAAATATAACTTTCACCCCCAAAAAGAACAATTCATTGTCGTCAGTAACAAACAGACTTTTATTTCTCAAGGTCAGAAAAAAAAGAAGTGAAAATGTACCAGAAAAACACATTTGATTTATTCCTCCATCAAACTAAAAGGATGACAACTGAAATCAAACACGGTTTCACGGCCTGCCGTTGTCTTCCAGTCAACAGGCAACGTGTCACGATGTTCTTGTTGAAGAACTTCCTGAAAAGCTTCCCTGTGGAGGAGACCTCAAGCTTCCACTCTCCAAGAACTCTGATCTTTCAGATTGTTACAAACACCAAAACAAGATCCAAAATTCTGTTCTTAATTCTTATTTGTACAACATGTACAAATACCAAAGAAAAAGCTGCATCCCTTGAAGAATTTATTTTCAGTAGCAAAAGCAAAACGTCTGCCACCATGTTGGTTTGTGTAAAGAGACAACGGGACATGGTGGAACACACACCAACAAAATGACGTCAAACAGACAATGTACAAAACATGTAGTTGAGGCATAAAAATGCCCAAATCCAAAAAAGGCAAACAAAATAAACTATTCTTCAAGAGCACTTTTGGCGTTAAAAATCTATAAAAAAAACGAACAAAAGAATCCATCAAGAAAGTTGTGAGTTTACAAACTTTTGACTTGGAACAATGCTCATAAATTAAACAAAAAGGAAAATATCTTAAGGCTCTTGACGATTAAGTTAATAAATCAAATATACACAATGATTAATTAAAAAATATTTACATATCTATACAGAAACATTCTACGTGGACAATTCTTCATATTGACTCAAAACCCCCCCCCCCCCCCTTCCCCTACGAAAAAAAAACAAACAAAATAAATATATTTTTCTCCCAAATTGATCGGGTCAGAATACAAAACTCATTCTTGAAATCAAAAAGGTACTTTTCGCGCGCCTCAAGTCTTTATTGCTCGTCCGTAACGAAGATGTCCACAAAATTGGAGAACCAGCCAACCGCAGTGGACCGTTAATGTCATAAATTAAAAAAAAAAAAACGTCAAAAAAGAATCCATCTTGGAACAGAAGAAGAAAAAGAACAAAAAGACAAATAGCCGCCAGTCGGCGTCGGCTACACGATGTACTCCATCCTGTTGACGCTCTGCGACTGCAGCTGCCTGTTGTCCCGTTTGCTAGTCCGGTGTGGGGGTTTTCCCGCCGCGTGTTGGGGGCCTCGTTCCTCCCAGTCCACCAGCGAGTACGCCGGCGCCGCCCGGGCGAACCTCGCCTTCTGCAGCCGCTTGTCCATCTCGTCATCCTCCGATTGGCTCCCGGCGTCCGACTTCCTGATCTTGGCATTGACGGCGTTCTTGTCGTCGCAGAGGTGGTGGTGGTGGAGGAGGAGGTGGTGCTGGTGGTGCTGGTTCGGTGTGTTTTTCACGATGGGGTTCTTGATGTGGTTGAGCTGCTCGCGGGCGACGCTGACGCTGTTGTGGAGGGCGTTGTTGTCCTCTGCAACCGGAGCCAAGGACGCCGAATCCCCTGCCGCCGCCGCCGTCTGGGTGCTGACCCCCGCGTGGGCGCTCTGCTTCCTTCGCCTCCTCACGAACCACAGCAGCATCAAGACGATCGCCAACGCCCAGACGCCGAGCACCGCGGAAACCAGAAGGGGAACGCGGTGGTCTGCTGCAAGAAGAAGAAGGAAAAGGGAGAAGGAAGAAGAAGAAAAAAGGAGAAGAAGGAAGAAGGAGGAAAAAGGAGAAAAAAGAAGAAGAAGAAGAAGGAGGAAGAAGAAGAAGAAGAAGAAGAAGAAGAAGGAGGAGGAAGAAGGAAGAAGAAGAAGAAGGAGGAAGAAGAAGAAGAAGAAGAAGAAGGAGGAAGAAGAAGAAAGAAGAAGGAGGAAGAAGAAGAAGAAGAAGAAGAAGAAGAAGAAGAAGAAGAAGGAGGAAGAAGAAGAAGAAGAAGAAGAAGAAGGAGGAAGAAGGAGGAAGAAGAAGGAAGAAGAAGAAGAAGGAAGAAGGAGGAAGAAGAAGAAGAAGGAGGAAGAAGGAGGAAGAAGAAGGAAGAAGAAGGAAGAAGGAAGAAGAAGAAGGAAGAAGAAGAAGGAAGAAGAAGAAGGAAGAAGAAGAAGGAAGAAGGAAGAAGAAGGAGGAAGGAGGAAGGAAGAAGAAGAAGAAGAAGAAGAAGAAGAAGGTCAGAAAAGAAGGTCAGCGAACAACAACTCACTTTGAGTGTAAATGTAAAGCGACAGTCAAACCTTTGGGGGAATTTCTCCCATCAGATAAGAAGACGGTTTCATCGCTGTGCGTCTAGTAGATAAATATGATGGATAAATATGTCTAGCTTAGCACAAAGACTGGAAGCAGGGGGAAACTGCTAGCCTAGCCTACCTTTTTATTCAAAATAAACCTAAAATCATCCATTCTGACCCCAAAACATGCAGCTGCAGTTTGACCCCCCCCCCCCGAGGCCATCAACCGCATCATGTGGGATAAGCAGATCAAATGTGCCAAGTAGATCGGCATCACAGGCCTCAGTGTGGACCTTTGGTAGATGGAGCGAGATTCAAAACCGTTCAAGAATCATTGTATATATATTTGGTGTAAAAAAAAAAATAAAAAAAAAAAAAAAAACAGTGAGTGCTCATTATTTTGGTCAAAGTACAATTCCCAAAGTCAAGAATGAAGTCGTCATGCTCAGCTGCCCGAGAGAGAGCTGTAAAACGTTTGGCGTTCTCACCGTTGGGGTCGCGGCTCTGCCTCCTCTGGATCCGAACCTCCGCGATGGCGCCGATGACGGTGCTGTTGGCGCTGCGCTTGCTGACCAGATCCATGATCCTGTCGGTGATTTCCTTGACGAAGGTCAGACCTCTCCTTTGGTCCTCTGTCGACTGACACGATCAACAGTAAAAAACTCCATTATGGTTTATCTGTGACATTCCAGTCTAAATAAATGCTCATGTCGGTGCCCTCTAATCACCGATTCATGCAATACAATAAGTCATGAAAGCTTTTCCATTCCCCAGAAGAAAAAAAATAAAATCATCTGGCGCACTGGATGCGTTTCAGTTTTCTGGCTGCAGGAACAGCGGTTTGAAACAGTTTAACTCCTTTTTATCTACTGGAAAAGGGAGGAACTCGTAGCCGGAGCATTTCAGCTGACGACCGCTTCGTAATCTGTACGCGACACTGTGGGAGTTTGGACTTGATTAGATTTTTGACTCACGATGGCGACGTGGATCTCCTTGCTGGTGCTGAGCGACGGCTCGCAGGTCATGGAGACGGAGGAGTCGGCGGAGGACCGATTCTTGTCGACGTAGAGGCCCCTGAGCTCACGGCAAACCTGCTCCACCGTCACACCCTGCAACGCCACACCAGAGGAAACGCATCAGCATCCAGCACAAGGTATGAAAACACCTTTGGTAAAACTATTTCTAACACCAAAACAGTTTGTCCTCATGAGTAAAGCCATGTTTTCACAAGAGATATGAAGAATTTCAAAAATCAAGTGTCAATTTTTCAGTTTTAGGCTTTACGCTTGTGCTTTAGGACAATGGTGCCTCATTATATAGAGAGCTGAGATTGTGCTGCAATTTTTGATGTAAAACACATGGGTATGTAGCATATGCAAGTACCTTTAAAAAAAGGTGAATTTAAGAAATGATCCCCCCGACTCCAGAGGGTTAAAGAGGAGACCATTTCTACTAATGGAACGAGAGTTTCAGAGACAACGTGAAGAAGGAGGACGGAGGAAAACCCAACTGACCATTGCCGTGATGTCCTTGTTGAAGGTGAAGGTGACGTTGGCGCAGCTGCTCTCTGAGTGACACCTGGCTGTGGACGGGGCCCGGTGGGCGGGGCTTATGCACTCCGCCTTCAGATACAACACATTGTTTAAAATAAATAACATGCAATAATGAGGACTTTTGACTACTGTTGTACTTTCACACACTCACACACACACACCGTAAAAGTCGGGTTACAAGCCGCTACTACCTTCGGTAGGTGTCCCCGCTAGCTCCCCGCTGTAGTCAGCTAACTCCCGCTAGTTCCCCGACAACCACCGATGGTAGCAGGACCAGCCCCGGCTCGACACTCGACTCGGGCAGAGGGGACGCGGGCAGTAGCAGCAGAAGCGGGGAGCTAGCAGCAGTGCTAGCTAGCAGCAACGCTAGCTAGCAGCAGTGATAGCTAGCAGCAGCGATAGCTAGCAGCAGCGATAGCTAGCAGCAGCGATAGCTAGCAGCAGCGATAGCTTGCTACAGCGTGGACACCCACCGAAGGTAGAAGCAGCTTGTAACCCGACTTTTACGGTATATATATTTTTAAGGCGTCTCTTTGCCCCCATCCATTAAGCCAATAGCGTCACTACTATCTTCAGCTATGTCGCGTTGTTGTTCACGCTATATAAATGTGATGAAGTAGTCAAAACTTGCGTTGTTGTCTACATTTAGTTTGCTTTTGCGAAACAACTAGATAAAAACTGGGTAAAGCAACAATATTATATCAAGAATCAAACTAAGAATTAATGCACTGCAATAAAATCTTCCAAATATAGATTTAGTGCTGATTTCTATCATCAAAAACACATTTTAATACAAATCCAAATGATGCTTAGAAGAACAGAGTAAACGGTAATGTCATAATAACCATGGACATGCGTGTTGTACCTTGGTGCAGACGATCCTCCCGTTGTGACAGCGGCACTTGTTGCAGTCTTCGTCCCACCGGCTTCCATCCAGAGCCACGAGACCCCCGACCACACAGGGCCGCCCCAACGCTGCAAACAAACATGTCATCAGAGGGGTTCATCTGACGGCGATTACATCTGCTTTTAGATTTATTACTCCTCCGTTTTTCCTTTCTCCTTGATATGATTTAGTAAAACCGGGATATATCTATAGACAGGGTTCATACACATTTCCATGACTTTAAACCAAATTTCCATGACCAAACATTTTGTGAAATATTGGTGTATAGATGAAAAAGTAAGAAAGCTTAGTATTTAAACTAACAATGAGAATTCCAAAGCATACAGTAAACCTTAAATGACACAAATGAATGAGACAATAGTTTGATTAAAAGAAGAAATGCCTGTATGTATGCCTGCTTATATATTTTTTATTTAAAAGCATTTTAATTATTTCAAACGCAGCGTAAATGAACGACATGAACATAACACATTTCCATGACTTTTCCAAAACTTTTGGGATTTTATTTTTTTCAAGGACTTTTCCAGGCCTGGAAATAACCATTTTAAAATTACATGACTTTTCCAGGTTTTCCATGAGCATAAGAACCATGTATAAAATAAACATGTGCTTTGTTTCCGTTCTTGATTCATTCTGTTAAATTGGTGTAATAACTGCCAGATAGACAGTGAGTTGTGTCTCATCGTGGTTAATACGAAGGTGAAGATTAATGTCTCAGACCGGTTGTTACAGTACCCGGTACACAAAGGGTCTGCAGGCCTTACCTTCTTGGCAGCGGGGGCCGGTTCTCCCCGGCGCACAGACGCAACGGAAAGCGTTGATTTCGTCCACACAGGTGGAGCCGAAGGAGCAGGGCGACGACTGGCACTCGTCGATGTCTAAACGAGATGAGGGACAAGTTATTGTCATTAATATTATTACACGTTGTCCTGTCTGAGAGCTAAAGAGAGGCAGAATGGGAATAGTCAAGGGCAGCAGTGATAGACGGAGAGAAGGTCAAAAGGTCAACACTCACTGATCCTGCAGTCTGGGCCGGCGAACCCCGGAGCGCATTCACACCGATACCAGTTGTCTCCATCGACGCAGGTACCGCTGTTGTAACTGCAGGACAGAGATGACGGGGTTTATTTTTAGGGGAAATTACAATTATTAATTAATCGACAACACTGAATCATCATCTTTTTTTATAGAATTACAACTTTTTTTTTTTTAAAACATATGATCAATTTCTGTTTAGCAGTATTATGTCATTAAAAAAAGTCATACAAGAGTTTATAAAAATAGTATAGTTATTTTTTTAAGCCATAGAAGCATTTACTATAAAAAAGTCATTAAAATGTATTAAAAAGGCATAGTATAAAATGACATTTAGTATAAGACGTTAAAAAAAGGAAGAAAAAGGAATATCACAAATCAAATGTCATAGTATGCCATATAACTGTCAGAAAAAGTTCTACAAATAAAAAAAGCAAACATAGTAGATATGACATAAAAATGTCATAGTATTTATAGTTTGTCCAAAATAAATTGAAGTTGAAGTTAATGTCATAAAAAGTCAAAAGTAGTAGTATAGTATGTATAAAAAGCATCTTAAAAAAGTCACAGTATAAAAAAAACTCTATACAAAGTCCTAAAAAGATTATTGTGTGTAGTACATCCAACAAAAGGAAATGCCGTCGTAAAGCATGTCATGAAAAAGTAAAATTCATAGTATGTTGAAAAAAAATTGAAAGAAAGTAAGTAATAGCATAGGATGCCATGGTTTATGAAACTATAAAAATGTGATGAGTTGTAAAAAAAGATCATTACAAATTCATAGTATTCCATGTACGGGAAAGTATGCCATAAAAATAAATCGTCGATAGTCATAAAAGAAGTCAAAGGATACAGTGATATAAATAAAATGTTTAATGTACAACAGTGAGAGTTGAACTCACCAGGGATGAGGACTGCAGTCGTTGGCATCTGGAAAATAAAAGAAACAAAGAAAAGCTTAGCCTTCGCTCAGCGTGTTCGTCACATCGCAGGTTTGACTCTCGGAGCTGGACTGTGACGTGAAATATCTGACAGATATCGCCTTCTCAACTACTATTGAACGGATTCGCAATCAAAGTTTAGAAACGGACATTCATGATCACCAGAGGATGGATCATTTTCTTAAAGCGACACATTCAGGATTTTAAGTGTTTGCGGATTTCGAGCGATGGCTCGAAAGATCTGCACTAAATTAAATTATAAAAAATACTTAACTTCACTTAATCAAAGCCAAACTTTGCAGATATACTCTTTACACATAGTGCCATTTTATTACTTAATACAGAAAGCGATCATATCCATAATTAAAATGAAAATACGTCCTGGAAGATTTTTGGGGGGGAAATATTTTACATTTTCTTCCTTTCCTGTGTACTATCATAAACCAATATACCAGTAACACATATGAACTTCTTATCTAGTCTCAAGGGTTTTATATGTATTATACCTTTTTAAATTATTCAAATAGACCTTGTGGTTGAGGAGATAATCAGTATTTAGTATGGGATGCAAACCATTTGCAATTTTTGCCACAAAACAGCTGGGGTAGAATTAAAGACTTAAATAGTTTGTTGCACTCATTTGTACTTTGCACAAACATTTATTTAGTTATTTTTCTACTATCTATTTATTTATTTATTTTATACTGCACCATATAAACTGTTGGACACAATATTTTTCTTTGCATGAATGAAAGTTCCGTCGTATCTTTTCACACACTAAATGTTAGCACATTAACGCGCCGCTGTCCAAAAACAAAAAAGGTTTCAATATGAATTTCACACACTTTAGCGTGTAATGTGACACCGACACGACCATCTCTTCACCCGGAGCTTCAACCTTTAAAACGTGAGCCTCGTCCTAAGGTACGCAGTGTGCAGTGACTCACTGTGGCTGCAGGTGGCGCCCTCCCAGCCCTCCTTGCAGAGGCAGCTGAACGAGCCTCCGTCCACCACACAGGTTCCTCCGTTCTCACAGGGACTCGGCAGGCAGCTGCTGTTCTTCGCTGTGGGCACAAAAGACGGCCGTTCGGACGCGTTTTTCGCCGACACTTTGATAAAAAAAAATTTTTTTAAATGGCGCCATGTCGTGCTCACCGGTGTTGCAGGTGGCGCCCTCCCAGCCGGCAGCACACAGACACTTGAAGGCGTCTCCTTCGTCGTAGCAGGTTCCTCCGTGGTTGCAGGTCGCCTCGTCGCACTGGCTCTCTCCTGGGAAATCAAAACAAATTCAAATGTACCCAACATCTGGAACAACTGGAGCGCCCCCGACAGGGTTCACACAACGCAGTTTTTTTTTTTTTTTTTGCTTTCCTCACTTGAGTGGCAGGTCTTGCCCTTCCAGCCGTTGTTACACTCGCAGTAGAAGTCGTTGACCAGGTCTCGGCAGACGCCGCGGTTCCGACAAGGAGCGGAGACGCAGTCGTCGATGTCTGCGCGACAAACGACGACAAAAACATTGTGACACAGCCGCTGAAGAGGATGACGAGGGAGGAAGAGGATGCAGAGGGAGGAAGAGGAGGACTCACTGTTCTGGCAGGTCGGTCCGTCCCAGCCGACAGCGCAGATGCACTGATACTGACTGACTTTATCGATGCAAGTTCCTCCGTTCAGACAGGGGGCGCTCTCACAGTCGTTGATGTCTGACGTAGAGAGGGAAGAGGAAATAATCATTCAATATAATTTAATCATCAATCTAGTTTTCATAGAACCCTTTTATAGTTAATACAAATACAAAAACTAGCTAAAATGGGGGAAGAAAAGTTATTAGAGTACCAGAAACACAAAACCATCCATAAAATGCATTTCTGTACTCACTCTCGTGGCAGTACGTCCCGGTGAATCCTTCCTCACACTCGCAGCTGAACTGTCCGCCGGCGTGACTCCGGCACCGCCCGTGGGGGCCGCACACGTTGGACGAAATCAAGCGCACCCCACCCGGCGTGCTGTTGGACGCCACCGCCACCGTGCAGCTGTCAATCACTGGAGGGCGGGAAGAGAGGGAATAGATGCTGATTTACTTTCTTTTTCAGATTAATTCTACTGCATGTTTGCATGTTAAATATTAGGCTACGGACAGTTAGCTTAGCTTAGCAAAAACATTGGGACTCAGCGAGCATGGCTCTGTCTAACAGACACTACATCATGTCTTAATACACCAGACATAACTACAGTTTTGGTGTGCACATTTGAATTTGTCTTTTTAGGGTGGGATTTGCACCCGAATATTTCATGGCTGCGACCAGTAACTAACTGGAGTATCTCGCTGGTTGCAGGTCAGATCCATCAAATACATTTATTAATGGAAACATTCATGTTGGCCTCGAGACAAAGTTTACAATAGTGCATGTTCAACTGATTTCTGGACTAAAAGATTCTCTAGATTATGCAATTAGCACTAAATGAATCCTTTCCAAGACGCTTCCAATGGATTCATAGTTACACATCAGTGCGTTTAAAAGTAATATGTCAATGTGCTGTCTGAGCAGTGGAGTTGGAAGAGAGTTCTCAGATCTTACTAGAAATATCCCAGTGTAAAAAAAGTCTATGAATCTAAATATACGTAAAGTAAAGGCGTGTACCTTTGCAGGGCGTCGTGCGGCAGTGGTCCTTCAGGCGCGAGCAGTTCCGGCCCTCGAAGTCGTCGGGACATTTGCAGACGTATTCCGCCGCGAGGTTGAAACACTGGCCGCCGTTTTGACACGGGCGGTGGAGGCAGTAGTCGATATCCAGCTGTGCACAGAGGGAACAAATCAGCATCCAACGGTGAGCTACACTTCTGAGAATAAATATGAATATTGTTTTAGATTGTTAAGTCGTACATTAGCGAGGCAAAGCTGTTATTATAGTATGGATGGCCTCTGATCAAAGATATAATATAAGTTAAACACTGCCGTAACGTGGCCCTTGAATATATATATTATAAAAAACATACATATACATATACATATACATATATATACATATATATATATATATATATATATATATATATATATATATATATATACATATATAAATAAATGTATAATGTAATAAATATATATAAATATGTGTGTATAATGTAATATATAATAATATAATATATATATATATATATATATATATATATATATATATATACATATATAAATAAATGTATAATGTAATAAATATATATAAATATGTGTGTATAATGTAATATATAATAATATAATATAATATAATATATATATATATATATATATATATATATATATATATATATATATATATATATATATATATATATATATATATATATATACAAATAAATTACAATATATATATAAAAAAACATTAAAATATATAAAAATAAATTAATATATATATATATATATATATATATAAATAAACAATATACATATAAATAATACAAAATATATATATATATATATATAAATTAATTAAAAATAAATATATAAATTAAAAATAAGTGTATATATAAATTAATTAATATATGCATACATTTGATGTTTAACAGGTTGATGAGGTTCCTTGACCAACAAAAAATAAAAAAATCATAGAAGTTTAAGAGTTTTTTTTCTTGAAACTTTTTAACTTTTTTCCTCATAGATTTCCAACTTTAAATCTCAGAGAATATCAAAGTCTTTTCTCTGAATATAACCCCTCTCTCCCGGCTCTGTACGCTTGTCTTGTTGGGTTTTCTTGAAACCTACAACGGCCCGAGTTCTGCTTCATTTAACTTTTTATACTTTAATATTACTTGATATAATTTCACTGTTTGTGCAACGTTAGCTACCAAGTTAGCACAGCTTCACAAACTATATATAGATTTGTTCATTTTAAACTTCAGAAGTTAACCGATTAAATCATTTCAAAAAGTCTTATCTATCGTACTACACTTCCTGTTTCCGTAAACCGTATCTTAGCGACAGCCCACCTGACAGCGGCTCCCAGAGAAACCCGGCAGACACCAGCAGTGGAAGCCGTTGACGGCGTCGTGGCAACGGCCGCCGTTGAGGCACGGCCCGCCGGCGCACTCGTCCACGTCTTTCTCGCAGTGTTCGCCGGCGAAACCCGGAGCGCACACGCATTGATAACCGTTCACCAGGTCCTGAAAGGAGAACATGTTCCGTTAATATATTTACAAAAATCATGCACCAGTTTTTAGAGACTTTATTTCTTATGATATGTCAGTTAAACCTTTAAACCCCAGTTAAGCCCCAGTCATTTGGTTTGCATACCCAAACTAAATATCTCCTCAACCACAAGGGCTACTTGAACAATTTCAAAAGGTTTAACATACAGAAAACACTTGAGACTGGTGAAGAGGTTCATATATGTGTATATGTGTTACTGGTTTATTGGTTGGTGATAGAACACAGGAAAGAAGAGAGAAAAACAACTTCCAGGATGCATTTCCTCTTTTTAATTATGCATATCATCTACTATAAAATAACACTATGTGTAAAGAGTATATCTGCAAAGTTTGACTTTGATTAAGTGAAGTTAAATATTTTTAGTAATTAATTTACTGCACATTTCGTGAACCGTAGGTTTAGGTCCGCTGAAAGCCAAAATGCCCTAACTATCGATGTAGTCAGAATACTTCAAATGTGCACACATATTTGCACTCATACTCAATTATGGTTTATATTTAAGATTTAGTTTCACCCGTCAAAAAAAAAAAAAATCAGATTGTGTGACTGAACCATAAACACTGTAAATCGCATGTTGACCGTGCACGCCGTCAGATAATGCTGCTAATGTAATGCAACCTGGCTCCCATCAGTAAACAATAAACCATTGTGAGATGAATGGCAGAAAAAAAAAAAAAAAAAAAAAGGAGCAATCAGTGTTTGAAAAGAACGAGGACAAACTGTTTATCTTCTGTTGGGAAATGAGAAAGTTTGGAGGAATCCGATCTGCTGTTGTCATGGACACGCACAAGCACAAATACACACAGGCTCGTCTCTGTCCTACATGCGTGCTTTACAGCTGCGTGTGTGTGTGTGTGTGTGCATGTGCGTGTGTGTGTGTGTGTGTGTGTGAGAGCTCACCTTGCATGTCGCTCCGTTTTGACACTGACCTCGACAGTCGTTGATATCTGCAGCAAAAAAATAATCTAGTTTTTAATAAAAGCAAAGGACACATTAAAAGGTTTTCCTGCGGATAATCAGTTTGTTCTGTAGGTTTTGGCTAAGCTGCTCTCTTCCAGTCTTATTTTTCTATATTTTATTGCCAACAAAGCATAGATCTACTAAACCTCACCTGTCTGTAACAAAAATGTTGTTTTATTTAATCTCTTAAAGAAACTTAATACATTATTTCACCATTTGATCAAATTAAGTGTAAAAAAAAAAAAGGTTTCTCCTCAAATAAAGCTCATCGTTATTGCTGCTGCCGGCCTCGCTACCCGTTATGGTTGTTGTTGTTGTTGTTGTTGTTGTCGTCTCACTCACTGGTGTCACAGTTGGGGTCCGTCCAGCCCGGGACGCACTCGCAGAAGTATCCTCCGATCAGATTTCGGCAGGAGTTGGCGTTGGCGCAGGGGCTGTCGTCACACTCGTTGGCGTCTGAAACCAAAAACAGATTAAACAGATTAGAAGGAGAAAGAAAGGAGTTGAATCTTTTTTTAAATGTTTAAATTTGTTTGTCTGCCATTTGTATCTCGTAGAGCACCTTTGCTTTGAAAAGTGCTACACAAATGAAGCTAATTACTTTTATTATTATTTGTATTATTCATATTTTAACAGTTGGCCTATCCTTTAAATGCCACAGCGGCTTCTTTTCGGTGAAAGTTATTGTAGCCTAAAATGCCGCTCCATTAGCTTTTCGTTGTTTAACAAGTCAATGAACAACCGAGGCAGCAGAGGTCAAAGGTCGGGGGGAGGAACAGCAACAGAGTCACTGGAAGGATGAATTTGGAGTCTGGCCTTCAGTCGGTCGGCAGGAGGAAGGACTGAAAGCAGTGGATGCGTCTAAAAGCATTCAGCGGTGGACGTCCAAACTAGCCTCAGTTAACGGTTGAGGAGCATGAATGAATGAATGAATATATACTTTATTAATCCCCAAGGGGAAATTTTTTTGTCGTCATCAGTAGCGCCTTACAATTGAAGATACAAACGCACAAGATAAAAGATCAATATATAAAGAAGCAACAGGGATGAAAGAGAGAGATATATATATATATATATATATATATATATATATATATATATATATATATATATATATATATACATATACATACACACACACACACACACACACACACATATATATATATATATATATATATGTATATATACACATACATATACATATACATACATATACATATACATATATACATATACACACACATACATACATACATACACAATAAAATATAATACAACTAACCGGAGAATATATTTATATTTACAGCCGCAGAGTGTATTAAAATAAAATTAAGTAAATTAGATAAACAGTAGATAGGTCGGCGGAGGAGTAGGCGCTAATCCTCCAAACCACGACCACTCCTCCCCGAGACCCTCCTAAAAATAAATAAATAAAGCGCTAAAGGAGGACCGACCGATGAGGCAGGTCTTCCCGGTCCACTGAGGCGGGCAGGTGCACTTGAACCCGTTCAGCAGGTCCTGGCAGCTCCCTCCGTGGCTGCAGGGGTTCCCCAGACACTCGTCCACATCTGAGGCGGGAGAGAGAGGAGCAGAGAAGCAGTTCATGAGGCTTCAGCGGAGGTCGAAGGGGATCCGGTGAGCGGGGATGAGGGTTTCTGCGGGGTGCTTATACCGTGGGAGCAGGAGGGTCCGGTCCACCCGGGGGCGCAGCGGCACTCGAACCCCCGACTGGTTTCCACACAGCTGCCTCCCGACAGACACGGGCTGGACAGACAGGCGTGGTCCGCTGAGACGAGAATTCAGTCAGATCAGTGGGCAGATTATAAAAAAAAAGGATAGACAATCTACGGAAAGCGCTAAAGATCAGAGTTCCCACTGAAGAGTCAACGAAGGCTCTTGTACCAATTATTAAATACACTTCAGTCAGCGTGTTCAATACTTTTCCCCGTTTCATTCCATTTTATTACTTGCAATTTAATTTCTGAATTTATTTGTTTGGTTTTCTTTGTATGTGTGGATTACTTGGGTTGTTACCGACATCTGTCACCTTTAGAAATATATTTACTGAGAAAAATGTACTTATTTCACCCGCTGTGTGTGTATTTATTTTGTTATTGTGTTATTAATAATAATTAATAATGTCTAAATTATAATTAATAATGTCTAAACGTGATGATCACGAGGTAAGAAGTGAATTATGAGTCTGAATCCGTCAACTAGGTTTTCACAGTTTTCTTTGGTGTAATAATAATAATAATAATAAATGTTGTTTATATAGCGCTTTACAAGGCACTGTTGTACTGTTGCATGAACATAAGCAATGTAAGAGAAAATGTAATAAAAAATGTTTTAAAAAGTATAGCAAAATTCAAGAAACAAATATAGAATCAAATTATGATTACAATAAAACATATGTTCAATATAGCCAAATAAAAATGGAATTAAATAAATAAAATGTGTTAAAATGTAAAATCCTCTGAGGAGCAAGACTGCATTCAGAATATGATAATAAAACTCTTACATATGACTTTATTTTGTCATTTTCATTTTTCCCCCGTCATTTTAATCCTGTCGTAAGTAAACACGAGGTTCTGATAACGCCTCGTCATCGTGCCTTGCTGCCGGTACGGCGGGGAATTGAACCGCCGACTCCTCTCACCTCGCTGACAGTTGACCCCGGAGAAGCCGTGCGGGCAGGAGCAGTGGTACTTGTCTGGTCCCGTGTTGCTGCAGGTTCCTCGGTTCAGACACGGCTGCAGCGTCGCACACGTGTTCAGATCTGCAGCGCGGAGACGACGCGGTCATGTTTAAGCACAAAGATAATGTTCTTTTATCTCCAGGTGTGTGTGTGTGTGTGTGTGTGTGTGTGTGTGTGTGTGTGTGTGTGTGTGTGTGTGTGTACCTTTGTCACACAGCTGTCCTCCATAGTTGGTGTCACAGAGACACTGCCAGGGCTCCACACAGCTGCCATGAACACAGCCGGGATGAGGGATGCACTGGTCACAGTATTCACCCTGCCATCCGTACAGACACCTGAGACACACACACACACGTATAAGATTTAAAATAAAATTTAAAAAAAAGGCAGAATACTGTGACTTTTTTTTGTTCAATTGTGACGGAATGCACGTTGTGTGCCGCACTCATACACACTTATGTGCAGATAATATGGTGTTAGTAAAAAAAAAAAAAAGAAATTAAAATTAAAATGGATTAAAACACATAATACTGTTTATTCTCTGTCATTTCTCAATGGGATTTTTTTATAATTTTTTTTAAATGCATGTTCAGCGTTAATATTTTCCATCTAGACCAGGACTCGGGATTTAGATCGGGGTTAAATAAAAGAGGAAATCCGGAGATAAAAAGGGGAGATTTCCACCAAATTCCACCATGAAACCTCCACAAGTGATTATTTACATCAATAGAAATAGTTTTTTGACATGTTTTCTGGAAGTTTATGTTTAAACATGCAAATGATAAATAATCAAATCAAATCAAATATGAACGAATTTTGAGAAAACTGTTGTCTGGAATATCTTAAATGGGTAAATAGGGTTAAAAAAAAAAAGAGAGAAAAGAATCAATAGACAATTATTTTCTGAAATTTAATTTTAAATATACAAAATGAGGCATTATCTAATTCTAACTTTTTCACAGATAGACAAAGTAGTAAAATAAACAGCTAAATGTGTATTTTGGAAGACCCTTAAAATAAAAAAATATATATTTATCATGAATGAAATGAATAAAATCAACTCCTGGAAGCTAAAAAGAGCCCAATGAAGATTCCAGATGAGGATGTTTGTCTCGAGCCTCTCCCAGGTTCCCCGTCTTTGTCTCTATCAAACACAGGTGTTGGTGTTTTGTGTGTGTCGGTTCTCACTTGCACTCTCCGGGAACTTTACAGGATCCGTGTTCTGTGCTGCAGCCCTGCCTGCAGATCGCTGCAGAGAGAGACAGAAAGAAAAGAACGTGGGCAAATGCCCTTGAACGCACCAGCAGGAAGGCTTCCCGGCTCCCATGTCGCGTCTCTTTTGCTTTCTCCCCTCAGAGAACTCACCAGTGTTGCAGTCGGGCCCGGCCCAGCCCTCCAGGCACGTCTTGTTGCCGTTGTGGTCGCATTCGTAGTGGCCGAAGAAGTCGTCTCGCGGGCGGCAGAACTTGTTGCAGCCGAAGCCGTAGTAGTGCTCGTCGCAGCTGAGGCGGACCTGGAAGTGGAACTGGGCCACGGGTCCGTTGTGATTCAGGCTCTGCCACTGCCGGCTGGGGTTGATCATCCCCGAGTGGACGGCCTTCTCGATCGGCGCCCCGCCGACGCCTGCGGACACAACGGGTATGGTCGGTCAGACGGAGAGCGCCGAGGTCGAAGGGATGCACGTTTAGCTGTGTTGCAACACAGAATGGTCTGTTTGACCCTAAATGACCTTCATTTACTAAATGACCATCATTTACTAAATGAACATCATGCTGGATTGAAGAAGACTTGAAACTAGAGATTGAGACATAAACTCATATTTACAATGGTTACTGAGGGACTAATCAAGTGAGAAGTAGAGTCATTTTCTCATAGACTTCTATACAATCTGCCTTTTTTGCAACCGGCATCGTCGCCCCCTGCTGGCGGTTTTAAAAGAATGAGGCACTTCCATATCGACTTCACTTTTCAGAACCAGGTTTCAAAGTAAAAAAAAAAGAAAAAGTAAACTTCCACCTGCAAAAACACATCACTGACGGGCTTTTGTTGTGAAAGTGTTTGAGTTAGCTTAAAATGCTAACTTGTTGCTATATACGGACCGCTCTGATTGGTGCAGCTTCATACACGCAGGATGACAATAGTAATAATGTTTGGGAGTTTACAGCTATAATTGTAATTACAACATTCTGCAAAAATATGCTTGATTCAAAGATAAGAATGTACTTTTATTTTTTGGGGTAAAGCTAGAAATACTACATAAAATAAAATGTACATAATTTCAAATACCCTAAAGTGGCATTTTCAAACGGCTTGCTGTTGGTCAATTTATTATCATAGAAGACGAAGAAAACCAGCAAGTACTGACACTATATTGACTAAGCGATGAATCGGCAGATGATTACAGAGTATTAGTCTTTGGGCCTCGTCCTCAGCAGCCGGACAAACACAGCAACAGCACCGGTCGTCTGCTGGTGCATCTGTGAGGACGGTGCTAGTCGTGGCTGCAGGAGGAGGCGGGCGGCTGTAATATTCCAGAGAGTTTGAAAATGCTGAGCCGCTCTGTGGTATTTCACCAGCGGGGTGGAAAGTGTGGTCGGGCCGAGGTGACGGCGTCCGCTCAAACGACGGGCAACTGGACTTCAAGAGCCGAAAAGAGACTCCAGAAACCTCGGAGCAGGTAACACCGCGGGCCTGGAAGCAAACTGTGACACTTCACATCACGATGGGGAATAAAAAAGGTGCCGAAAATGGCACGGAGGTAGCAGATTATAGAAAATAGTTACCCTAAAAAAAAAAAAAAAGGCTGGATCCGCTCCGTCTAGAATATTTGAGCAAATATTCAAACCTGGCACTCTATCGATGAATACCGGCCGAGCCGTCGAGCAAACATCTGAGAGCTGCAACTCAGAAAAGTGACCCGGAGAAAAACCTGTAGATAAGTTTGGGTTTACGTCCTTTTTTAATAAAGCATGTACAGTATATATTGATTTTAACCTTGTGAGCTAGAGACAACTTAAACTACATTATTTTACAAGCAAGCAAAACTTTAGAAATGTACTCGTCCTAATACTATATGAAATGTATTCTTTGATTGATGCAATTTTCAGTTTTTTTTCTTCCAAGTCTGTCTTTATTGTATTGTTTTTATTTGCCACTTTTGTGAAACTTTTACACCGCTTTGTAAAAAAAGAACGGCGAAGGCCAAATGAATAAATAAAGTAAAAACCTTCATGACAGACGGTAGTAGAGAGATGAACCCGGAGCCGTGAGACATTTTAACTGTAGAATTGTTGAGTGCTTTGCAAAAGAAAATGGCTGCCGTCCATCAACTAGTTGCCACTTAAACATTGAAACTGCATTCAATCATTTCTTGTAATCACAACATTGACCTTATGAACAGCTGCTTATTTCTGTTCCAGTATTTAAATTACAGAGCAACATGATCATTCATTAGTCGTCAGCTATTCTCTCTTTTAGCTCCGTTTTTGGTCTCCTCCGGTAAATTGGACGATGCCGGTGTTCATTAAGGACCGCGCGTCGGAGGCACTTAGCTCGCTGATGCTAAACTGAGAGGGTCAATATTTGTTCCGTCCTCATTTGGCTCGATAGCAGTTTCAGTTTTGTTTACACGCTGCAGGTTTCTGAACCCCAAAAACACTACACTACAGTGAAAATCAAATAACACAGTATTTATAAAGACTAAGCGGGTAAAAGCAACTAGAGCAGTCTGGTAAGTTCAGAGAATTACATCAGTTGACTGTAATGAGGCCTTTCTAAACCAGGAAGATATTACGAAATCAATAATGTCAAGATGTTGACATTATTGATAAATATTTAGTTTTACTCAACGAACAGACTCCTCATTTGTGGGTCCCCTTTCGGAGTAAAACTGGCTGCAGTGAAGCCCACCTGGGCCGAGGTCAGCCGACTTCACACCGGGCCTATAATGGCTCCCTGAGGGACGCCAAATACAGCACCGAGCCAACACTCTCGCTCCGACCGCCTCGCTGACAGCCGGGTGATAAACAGACGCTCGAACCAACGTTGCCAGCTTCGCTCCCTCTCCTCACACACTCGTTACAAACGGTTTCCTGAATGGGACTCATCTAGGGCATGTAAACACCTGCACAGGCTGTAGTGAGAGGAGGGGGGGGGGGGGGGGGGGAGGGGGGGGGGGGGGGGGGGCAATAAACAAGAAAGGGAACTCTAGGAGTCTGCAAGGGATTACAAAAACAGGGTAAAAAGGGGAATGTTCTTAATGTCATCTAATGTCTTCTGTGTCTCATATTTCATTGAACATGTACTGACCAATTTAATGTAACAATTTTCTAAATAACATGAATCCGTTTTTACAGAAACATCTGATGCGTCTCTGTCTAACAAAGTTCGGCAACTTTTAAATGTTAATGGTCGCATTTACTATTCACGAGCATTGATTCTACCATGCAAGGTGCCATATTGTTATATATTTTATTTTTTTCATAATTCTGAGGGAATAATGAGTCAATTGGAAAGGATTTCTTTTACTTTTGTGTGTTTACATTTTTTGTAATAAAAATATCTCACCAATAATTTCGTTAAACGCCATCCCGTGTCAAAATCCAGATTTTGACTTTTCGAAACCACAAAAAACTGTTTCTTTCAGCATTTGAACAAACGAACTGAAGCAGATTTACAGTCAAAGGTCGTGTTCATGTCAGTTAGAAACCGAGCTGAGAGGAGTGAAGCAGGATGAAGATGATGAAGATTATAATACTCACTGCCGGAGGACGAGTCGTTGTTGAAGTCCAAGGCTTCCACGATCAACGTGTACGACCTCTGCACACATAGACGGAGAGAAAATGGAAATCAAACAGTGTGTCAGGTGAAAATAACAATTAGCTTCTAAAATGTACTTATTGGATATTACTTAAACAGTGTAATGTCAAAATGATGACATGCGTCCAAAACACTTTATGGTGAGAAATGTGTACTTTATAATATATACCATTTCTTTAAATGCACCTATTAATTGTAAAAACATCTCACTTTTATGAAGATCTTGGACCAAAATAGACAAAGGTTTACACATTTAGTTCAGATGTAAACAAAAACACAATCACTGCGCAGATAGAGATCGGTCTCTTTAAGGAGCAGTGACAGATCAAATGAGCTCTTTAATGAGAAACACTGGAAACTAAAGTCACTGAAACACCCTGAAGCCTTTAAATAGAGAACTGTGTGTGTGTGTGTGTGTGTGTGTGTGTGTGTGTGTGTGTGTGTGTGTGTGTGTGTGTGTGTGTGTCCCCCATTATTTCGAGTCTACTTTGAAACCCTTTGTCTCTCTTAAGGCCACTGTCGCTCTCACCGCTATCGAATGGCATACAGAGCAGAGCCTGCCAGAGAGAGAGAGAGAGAGAGAGAGAGTGTGTGCGAGTGTGTGTGTGTGTGTGTGTGTGTGTGGCCTCTCCCCCTCTCCAACATTCACACCATCCAAATTTGGAACTTGACCTCAACCAGACTCCAAAATAAGAGCAGGGAACCACAAAGACTGAAGTGTGTGTTTGTGGGCTCTTTGACAATTATCTTTGACTTATTTGAGTTTTAAATATCTGGAGAGAGAACAATTGTGTCTGGTCCTCATTTCTTCCACAGGGTTGTTTGGCGGGGTAAAGACTTGAGTTTTAATTTTAGTTTTAGTTGCAGGTTAAGGAAAAGGACTTGGGAAATGTGTGGGTCCTCACAAGTATAGAAGAGCATTCTTGTTTGTTTGGGACAAAAGGACCATACCACTTGTTTTTAATGGGGGGGTATCCATCACAATTAATACATTATTATTAGTTTCTGCTTTAATCATCATTATTAGATTATATCCACTGCTGCTTGTAATATTAGTCATCAATTTGACATTATTATTCGGCCCTTATTGGTGCCAGTACTGCTCATATTTATAATTTCTGTCATATGGATCGACCGTGTTGTAATTCTATAATCACATAACATCTATTGCACTCCTGTCCATCCTGAGAGAGGGATCCCTCCTCTGTTGCTCTTCCAAAAGGTTTCTTCCTCCCTCCCCGTTAAAATGTTTTCCTGTCCCGATGAGGGTCCAAAGAGCAGACGGTGTTGTATGCTGATCAGATTGTAAAAATGTATAATTTTGGACTTTACAAATAAACAAAACTGGATAGAACAGTGTTTTGCTTTCACCGTTATAAAAAAAACCTCAAATTAACTTATGTTAAAGCTCCAATAAAAATGGATTTCAGTGTCTCGTAACAACCAATTCCTAAAACTCCAGTACGCCCGTTTCTCCCATTTTCTCTTTTTCCAGAGAAGCAGGAACCAAAATCCCAGTCACTACAAACCAGTGTCGCTCTCCCGCTGACATCAGTCCTGTGTGACGAGAAGCGCTCACGAACGCTGGAAACACCAGAAACCTGAGGACTTGATGGGGTTCCTGGTTTGTTGCGTCATTGCCGTTAAATCTGGAGTCTTTGATATAAAAGAATCGTGCTTTAAATGTGCCTGAACTCCAACCTCGGTGGTCCCACATCATCCCGTCCACGTTTGTCGAGCCCTGCTGACGTTGGCGTGGAGCCACAGCAGCTAGATAAACTCTCTCCCACCGACACTCAGCCCTGCAGGAAACCACAGTCGGTCCATGTCGTTTACAGATTAGCGGTTAGCTCGGGCTGTGATGTCAGGTTATCGAGCGCTCAGAGCAGCTGACAGGATTATTGGACCATAATGAGCCATAACAAAACCAGACACGGGGGATTTATTCACGTCTTACATGTTTCCCCGTGTTCTTCAGCGCCTCTGAAGATGGAAATATACGGTGGATTTACACAAACAGATAAGAGAAAGAGGAACAAAAAAGAAAAGCATGACATTTGGCTTGCAGCCATGATGCAGCTGGACTCAACAAGACGTTCCTGCAGACGGATCTGGAACATCGCTAAAAACACTTATTAATACTTGTTTGGAGGTAAAACTGAAACTGCGCTTTAATTGCTATGAAAGTTGCAATGAGGTGCATGAAACAGAAGAAAAAAAAACCTTAATCAAATTAAATTCATTAAAATGTTGTTGTTTGGACCCGCTAGGCTTCCGTCTACTTTGATGGTTTACGAATGCGAGCGGCGCTAAAGTCATCACTGCTGAGAGAAGGAGGGTCGACAATGACTCAGCATTTTCTGCAGCAGGTACGAGAATGCAATGAGTTGGGTTTCTCCAGTCAAGGACCAGAATTAAAATATGCAATTAAGTCAAACTCAGTCAGCAATTCAGTTTGAGCATGTCAAGATACACGTTTGAAGTTCTTTATTTGACCCTTTCCCACAAAACAACGAGTTACTGACTGGAAATGAAACCAGTTCGCGTCCACATATTTTCTTTTCTTACCGACAAGAATTTAAAAACCACAATCTAACAGCAGAATGGAGGAAATCTAAAATCTGTAAAACTAAAATGATAAATTCCTGGTCGCCAAACCGTTCCACACAGAGCGTCACGTCTCCAGTGAGCCACGGAGCCGTTTACCCCGACGCCACATAGCTGTCGCTAATGCAGAACCGAGCTAACGGGCCGAAGCTGTGACCAAAAGAAAAACAGCCTCCGAGCGGCTCTTGCAACATCCTTGCGTCATCTCTCTGGCTGAAACCGGATCTGGGCGTCGGGCGGATGCCTCCTGGACCCCGCAGGGAAAGTGTTGCCCACCAAACACAGTGGGTGGCACCTAAAAGCATTTTAGCAGCTAATTAGATTTGGAGAAGGGAGCAGGGACAGTTTACCTGCCAACAGGTTCCGCTCGCTTCTCGCCAAAAACATCTACCAGCGTTCGCCTGCAGGCCGTTTGGGGATTTCCCATCACTCTGTGATTGTTTGATTGAGGAGGTGGAACTGCTTTCTCTGGCTCCGGGCTCAGTGTGGGAAAATAATTTGGTAGCAGGCAGAGCCAGGCGACATGTGGAGGCAGGTCCGGGCCGGGAGGAAGAGAACAAAAAAAAACCTAAGAGCTTCCTCTGTTTGTGTTTTGTTTGGTGGCCTCGTCCATGCCGACCGGCAACACGGTGAGAACAAGATGCAGGCCACTCAGGCGTCGCTGGTTTTCAAAAAAAAAGAGAATCCTTGAGGCGACGCTGAAGCTGCAACTAACAATTATTGTCGGCATCATAAAATCTTGAACGCCTATTATCATTTCATACGCTTTGCCAGATCCCAACGTGACATCTTTACGTTTTTGTCCAAGAAAATATTCAGTTTAATACGATGTAAAATCATGGAGCGTTTAAAAGAAGTGGACGTTGGTTTGTGGACTGCCGCTTTGAAGCCTTGAGTTCGGCGATTTCGCCGCCGCCATCTTGGAATACAGCCGTCGGCCATGTTGTTGTTTTTGTTGCATCCAATGAACAGAAGTTGCCATATTTGGAATATGAAGGAGTGATGTAGAGAGGCTGGTAGCGGCGGCAACCTGTCAATCACAGTAAGCCCCGCCCTAAAGCATACGCCTCTTTATTGTCTGTTTGACTCTAAATGAACATCATGCTGTATTGAAAAAGACTTGAAACTAAAGATTGAGACATAAACTCATGTTTACAATGTTTGCTGAGGGAATAAATCAAGAGAAGTAGAGTCATTTTCTCATAGACTTCTATACAACCAGAGGAGTCTTCCCCTGGTGGTCAGGAGAGATACTTCATTTTTTAAAGACACTTCCTCATTGGCTTCACTCGGCAGGACTGGAGGTTGCTGCATGTCTTAAACGGCAGAAAATTTCACAACGGCGATGCTGCAATCAATAATAATGACTGATTATCTAGCGCGAGGGTGTGGATGAAATATTACATGGTTTAAATTTGTGTTACTCATGTTCTCATGCTACAGAGGCACAAGGGAGACGTTTGCCTTCATGGCTTATAAAGGCAGAAAAGGATTTATTTTAACACAAACCCTGATCCAAGTAGGAGATTCCTGACAAAAAAGGCAAACTTCTCATGTCGTCAGACTTAAATATATAAAAAAAAAGTCCATGATAGCAGTGACCCTTTTAATTAACGTATCCAATGCTTATCACGAGCACTAATCCCTAGCATGCTGACCATTGTTCTGCCTCTGGTTGGGTCACAGTACTGTCAAGGGGCCGTCATGGTGACGGAAAACAGTGCAAACTCTTACAAACATTTGTGAAGTTGAGTTTACATGCAAAGCTGGGACGTGTGTATGCTAGCGATTAGCGCCGGTGATTCACGGGGTAATTAAGGGTTAATGTTTACTCTTCACTAATACTCCGCTCTCCACAGTCTACAGAGACGGGAGCCATTGGTTTTATAGGAGGGGGGATGGGGACGTCGATGTCGGCCAAAAGCAGTGTAATGTGTAAAATGTCAAGATTTGGACCTGAACGCATATAAAACACGACTAAATACTCGGATGCGTTGGTTATCAGCTGTAAAAAGATGCGTTTGACTTAAGAGTTTATGGATTCATCTTACATTCAGTGATTCACCATCATTGGCTTCTTACTCTTGTAAAAACAAGTCATGTCAATGTTGTCAAAGGTGCATCGTGGCGGTGTGTTGATGCAGATGTGTGTGATAGCGTGTGACAGGTGGATTGTTTTCTTTGGAAAACAATTAAACTGGCACAGGTGTGATGGTTTGACGTCCTATGGGAACGACAGAGGAAAAGAAAGTGTGGGTAGAAGGGAAGGAAGGAAGGAATTGATCGAGGAGTGACTGGCGTCCAGCGTCTGTCAGCAGTGGGACTCATCAGAAATGTCCATGTTTGGTCGACTAGCGGAGCCACATCTGGACTCCTCTGTGCCAAAAATGTTAATATTTCACTGGGGCAGTTCTCTCTCTCTCCAAGAACAACAACTGGACAGAAGAGGACGGACAAATATGTGGCTGCCGTCCCCCTTTGGGTTGGCCTATTGAGACGAAACCAAGGGCTAAATGTTGATAAAGGGTGTCAAAAGCCAAATTAACTCAGTAGCCGATCTGTAAAACAATGTTTATCTATTATTTAATTAGGTTTCATGACGCCAATCTAATAATAATTATTATTATTATAAGCAGATCATCTGTTTTTAGTTTTACTAGATGAAAACTTTCAGACTGTTGGGCAACGAGTCATCCATCCAGATCAACCCTGCATGGATGACTGGTTGTGTGTGGTTGTGTGTGTGTGTGTGTGTGTGGTTGTGTGTGTGTGTGTGTGTGTGTGTGGTCTGGTGAAGACAACATTATTTGTTGCAACACAAACCCCAGCAGGATTAACTACTGGTGAACTGCGTCAGCGCAAAAATCTCTCAACACCTTCTGATCACGGTGTCTTGAAACCTGCTGTGAATATTCATGGTGACCCCGCCTGATTGGATGATAAATAATTATCATCCAATAATATAGTATGTATTATGATGAAATCATTTACTTTTCTGTCGTATATATACTTGTGAGTGCAGGACTTTTAGTAAAAGATATGAGTACTTATGTGATGAAGTCAGGTGTTTTTAAAAAAAATAATCTTCTCCTTCTCCTTGCCACATAAAGGTCAATCGACCTGTCAAAAAGACCTTCTTCTATTGATCGAAACAACAATCAATGCAGTGATTTACAGATTTTATCAGTGACCTCCGTAGATTCTCTTCCAGTTTTCACACCGGACCTGAACACAGAAACATGCTCCTCAGAACAGACGGAGCAGGTTGTAAATGTAACATTTTAAATATTAAAATGTTACAAGCAAAACTAAAAAGGCTCTAGTTTGTGAAACCTGCACCGACTTTTTCGTCTGAACTTTGGATAAATTTGAGTGAAAGACCTGAAGTGAAAATACCATTTGCTTTAAAACCAGATGTGAAAACACCGAATCAGAGTTCAACTCACTCTCACATCTGCTTTCTTATAAATACTTTTTCTACTAAAGAGTGGAGCAAAATTCTAGAAAAAAAGACTGCTGAGAAAATATTGCAAAAACTAAAATAAGATGAGTCAAGAACACTAATTGATCCTCATAGAGGGAATCCATTTGTTGCAGCAGTCAAGGACAGAAAGACAGATGCATAAAGAAAAGAACATTAATCAATAATAATCGGTTTGTACGAATAAAATATGAATAGTATATGAAAATGTGTGAAATACAACGGCTACATATATACTGGAAACAGCCTGACATCAAAGTAAAGCACCACAGACAGCATGCAGATGTATAATGTAACACGGTGGTCAGTTTATTAGGTACACCTAATCTCTCTCTTGAATTCTGCTTGAATTGTAGAGCAACTGGTGGAGTGAAATGAAGAATTGAAAAGAGTTTGGGTAACGGGGTCCAGAACTCATGCCGGTGAGTTGCGCCACAAACTTTTTCTCCGGTTGCCGTTTTCCCTGACGCTGAACCGCCTCCACAACCATCTCACTGATACATTGTTCCACCATCCGCCCCCCCCAATCCCATCCCCTCGGCTCGCAGCATTGTCCCATAAGCCCCGGCTGCAAGCCCGGGCCACGGCCGAGCCCATTGTTCCCATAGTGCTCATAGAAACCGAAGGAAAAAAAAGCACAGAGAGAAAGAAAAAGGATGGAAAACCGCATCAGAGGGGATGAGACGCCGAAACAAAACAAAAAAGGTGGAAAAATACAAAACCGCAGGAGGGAAAGGATCTTTTTTTTTTTTTTTTTTACACAATAGCGTTGTGAAACATTTAAACTACTGAAAAAGAATGAAAGAGGAGGAGGCGGCTGGATGAACCGGCGGTGGGGTCTCGGGTGAAATGCCGCAGGTTTGGCACGACTTTACACATCCTGAGCCGCCATCACAGCCCCAATAAACACGACTGACGCACACAGAGAAGCTGCTTGGGTCCATCCTGCCAGTTTAGATTGTGTAGACAATAAATAAAACCCTCATCCTGCCCGACGACCACGGCGGCTTCATTTAACATGCCAGTTACCAGGGTCAACAGCAGGAATGTCCCGCAGCCAGCCGAGCAGAGCCGGCAACAACGGCCCTTTATCCCCCGCCGTGCCGAGAGGTCAGGGGAGATAACTACCACAACAACGCATGAAAGAAAGGAGAAAAGAAAGAAGGAACACTCGGCGCCCTCGGCCCGCCGGTGTCTTCCCCCGACGGCGGGGCAGTTTGTCCTCATTTGTAGTTCCAGGCAGGAAAAAAACAAAACACAGCAGCCGTTGTATCGTGATAGTGTTGCATTATATACCTGAGAGATAACTTTTGTGGGGAGAAATACACTAAAAATGGGTCAGATTGGACACCAATTCATCCTGAACCCATGGAACAAAACTGGCAACCGTAAAAACGCATCGTTTAGAAATTAGTCCCCCTCAGCTGAAAGTGAAATAAAGTTCCAGTTCTGTTTTAGTAATGATCGCCTGAACCCCAGACCACCGCCGGTTATTTTCACATCCTGATGTGGATTCAGTTCTGAACATCTGGCCGAAGAAGCAAGAATAAGCTCGACCACAACATCCAGGAGACAAACTGCAGAGCCTTTGAACTCACCGGCCACGCGAAGCTGAACGGCAGCACGATCCCGGCTTGGTCGATCTTGGCGTTGCGTAAAGAAAAGGTATTCCCGCCGAGCACGGGCGTGGAGGCGGTGCCGAAGCTGCAGGGCCCGGCCGAGGACACCTTCAGCTGGTACTCCTTCAGGCACACCCGGAAGTAGGTGTCGCATTCGTCGTCCGCCGCGCAGCGCCGGTCCGTGGCGTCCCGCGGCGCGTCGCAGCAGGCGCCGGTCTGCAGCTGCCCGTTCACGTTCTGCATCGACAGGATCTGGAGCTCAAAGTGTCCCGAGGCGGAGGAAACCTGCAGAGAGGCGAGACGGGTGAGGTCACAGGAGGTCAGGGGAGGGAAAAAGAAGACAAAACGGGATTCTCCAACAGCGAGACTCCTCTTGGTTCCAAGATCAGGACCCAGGTCTGTGAGTCCAATACGCAAAATCTTGTGTTCCCGACCAGATTTTCGGGGTCATCGGGTTCGGGTAACTTCCTGAATAAGTCGAAAACGTTGGTCCCGTGAAGACGTCTACTCTGCAGATGTGTTCAACTTTATGACACATTTTGACCTTTGAATATATTTGAAAACCTTTTCCACAGCATTATATGAGAGGAGGCAAAAAGCAACATTTGATGATGGAGCTAACATCACAATTGAAGTAGCAGGAGTCAAGAGAGCCACACTTATAAGTCACAATGCTGGATCCTTCATTTCCCATAATGCAACTCAACAGCATCAATCGCTAGACTTCCTCCCTCCCTGGTAAACCCCGTCCCCCCCCCATGCTTTTCAAACGATTTGTGACGTGGCCTCTCGGTCGTAAATGTGTTGCCTTAAAGCCCAAGGTGAGGCGACCCGGATGACATCACTGTGACATCATCAGGGGATATTTTTCTCATACCCGATAAAACTCCTCCAGCGACATACAACTGTTAACGCAGGCTGAGTGGCGCTCAACACGACAAGTACACTAAACTTCATGTGAAAAATCTGTGGATTGGCCCTTTAAAGTGTATATCTACCTATATATAGCTTTCAGTTGTTCATTTAAGCTATATGACCTCTTATGTTTCATTTAAGACGAAAATTCAGCCTGAACTATTTGGTAGTTGGAAACTTTGCGACCTCCATTAAAATGTTAAAATGAAGTTTGGACAAAAGAATATGAAAGAATATAAATATGAAGAAAGAAGGCATGAAGATGAAGCTGAAACTATCACCTGAGTAATGAATAAGGTGACTGACAGGAAGTCTCTCAGCAACGATCTGTTTATAACGCAAAGCGTCAAATGTTTTCTGACTCCAGCTCCTTAAAAGTGAAGATTTGCTGCTTTTGCTGCAAAGTTTAAAAAAGATCAAATAAAATCAATGAGAAGACAGTTTAACTTGAGAAAACCAAGAGAAGAGCGTCGTTGCATTAGTGTGGTGTCACAGGGTTCAGCCTCCTGCAGGCCGCACTGAGCTCTGGGGCCCTTCACTACACTTCAGTGCTCTCGCCCTCACAGCGGAGTGGAAAGCGGAGGACAGCGAAGCAGAAGAAGGATTCTGATGAAACGCAAACATTGTCAATGCAATGAAGACTGCTTTCAACCGACAGTTTGTCAAAAACACAGTCCGTGTGAGCCAAAGCTGACCAAAACTCAAAAGTCCCATAAAAATAAACACTTATTAATGCACACAACTGTAAATATGAACCAAATGTCCTTTTTATTCCCTATTAAAAGTCTAATTTGAAGTTAAAACCCCTGATGGCAGAACAGACGGAGAAGCAAAAGCATCATTTGGGTTGTAAAACATCAATTTATGTATTTCCAACAATTAAAAGTCAACTTACATTTAAGTGATTTTATGTTTTTTTTTTTTTTTATTTAAGTTAATTAACAATCAAATAAATAAAAAAAGATGATGTCTGTTTCGTGCAAAATGAAATCATCTCAACGTTGAAACTGTGGAAATCCCCCAAAAAAGTTCTCAAATTCTGATGCATCACTTTACTCCTGTTGGTTTGGAGCTTGCAGAACATTTAACATATTTAGTCAATAATCTGTTTGTTTCTTTCCAAGGACATTTCCTCATAATAGGAACAACTTGACAAAGTAGACCTTTAAAAAACATTTAAATGAAAGGTTTCAGCTTTTACTTGACAAAACTGTTGTCAAACTTTGTGGAAAGTAGCTGCTGGGTATCAAGACGTCACCATACATTATTTTTCTCCAGAACATAAAAGAAAGATTTGCTACATGTGTCAGCCTCTTTTTTTTATCCCAAAACTCAAGCAAGCTGCCGGACTTAAACAGCGGAGATATCAGCGGGAGTCTGGTGTACCTGCATGCGGGCGGAGAGCAGCAGGAGTGCGGCGGGAAGCAGGACGGAGCTCCGTGTGGGCGTCATGCCGGCGGGGAGCTGCTGCGGAGCGGCTCCGGGGCTCAGAGGTAGTCGGTGCGAGCCTCCGCGCCGGGTGTCTGCCCCTCCGGGTGGAACATGCACAGCTTATCTTCCCAGAAAGATCTCCACAAAGTCCGGACAGAAAGAAAAAAACGTCCCTTTTCTGCCTCCTTTCCTGCACGGGAACCTTTTGTCTGCTATTGTCCTGTTTTTTTTTTTTTTTTTTTCGTTTTTTTTATCAGAGCTCCAACCAAAACGCGTGCACAAGACCGAGTGAGTGCAGCTGAAGCGCGGACAGCACTTTGGTAGACACCGGAGGAGGCTGGGTAATATCCACCAGCAACGAGGCGGGGGCTGACGGCAGGCCACGCCCACTCATGCATATTAATGAGCCGCGGTTTGTTTACAGTCAGTTCACATGGAGGTGCAGAAGTGCCTTCACATGCGGAGGCCAAAAGAAAAGCCCCCAAAACTGACTTGAGAGGAGCGTAACGTCTTGATGATAATTATAGGAACAGAAGAAGAAAGGAAGGTTCTGCTGAAGATGACTGTTTTAAGCTAGTATTCAAATACTGCGCTTATTTCTCACATTTTCTGTAACTCTCAGTACTTTTGTTATCGTGCTGCTACCTGTATGGTGGCTCTGATATGACAAACGTTTCACTGAAACACAAATATTTTTATTTGTATTCAATGCACAAAATCTTAAACAAAAAGAGCTTTGAAGCTTTTGAATTTTTTATGTATTTTTACAAAATCATCTGTGTGCACAATAATAATAAACAACTATTTATTGAAATATATATAAAATATATATATATATATATATATATATATATATATATATATATATATATATATATATATATATATATACATATACATTGGTTGCTTAACATTAATACTAATAATATTAAAAATAGTTTATGTAAAAACATATTTCAGACTTCAGGGCTTCTTATTAATGCCTGAACCAACAGTATGTACTAATGTGTGTACAAAAACACATTGTGTATATTTAAATATATATATTTATATTTTACTTTATTCTTATTTTATATATATATATATATATATATATATATATATATATATATATATATATATATATATTTCATCCCTATATATTTATATTTTACTTTATTCTTGTTTTATATATATATATATATATATATATATATATATATATATATATTTCATCCCTATTGCTTCTTTATATATTTTATCTTTTATCTTGTGTGTTTATGTGTATCTTCAAGTTGTAAGGCGCTACTAGGACTACAAATTCCCCCTTGGGGATTAAAAAAGTATATATCTATCTATCTATCTATATCTTGTGTGCAAAAGATTAAAAAAATATATAGAATATTTTTAGACTTTCACGAACCATAACGAAACATTTATGGTCCTTGTTTCAGTAAAGTGAACAGGTTTCAAAATAAAAGCCCTCTTTAACAAGTCATCCACAGATTCCTGCAGTTACTGTGAAAATAAGCACCTGATGATGTCACATCACCAAACCCACCTTCATCACCATCATCATCCTCATCATCTAGGGTCGACGTCACTTCAATGAACACACTTTTACAAACTTAGTTAGTATTTTAACATTTAATCTGTATTTGATTTTTTTTTACTTTTTAGGCTTCTCGTTTTGGTTTTAAACATTCATTTTTTATTTTATTTTCTACAGCAGTTCCTTTTAACATATAATACTTTATTATTATTATTATTATTATTATTATTTCATTCAGCAGCAGATTCAGGTATTCAAAAACCCCAAATCACCAAAATCAAAGCAAGAGACAAAGAGAGACACAGAGCCTTGATATTTTTCCAATATTTAATTTGCTATCACATTTTTTCACGTGTTTAATTGAGAAGACGAAAAGACAGCAGAATGGGGCGATCACTAAATGTGTGGATGATGATACCAAAACATATTAAATACATACAAAGAGATAGAAAATATATTAATCACGGACAAAAAAACGCACGCTACCTCATATAAAACATGAGCTTCTAACAAAAGATTGTGTCAATCTAGAGCGAAATATCGAAATGTGCCAAACGTGAGGAGTGGAGGAATGAAAGGAGGCAGTTGTGGGGCTGATGGGAGGAAGGGGGAGGGCGGGGAAGGGGCTGATGGGAGGAAGGGGGAGGCGGTTGAGGTGGTTGATGTTTCTTCATGAAATAGAGCCTGAGCGACAGAACAAAGGTGGCCTCCTCTTTATTCTCAAATTAGAGCAGCTGGGCTCTTTTCCCTTGAGGAGCCCCATGAATAGATTATTGGACTGCTGTCACTGAAAGAGAGACAAAACACTCCCCCCTCCTCCCTCACCAACTCACCACCTCACCCCAACCCCCTCTGCTGCAGCAATATTCAGATGGACTCCTGACCCCCCCCTCCCAATCCACCGAAAACAACAAGGACCTGATCTGGACCAAGTCTGAGGTCCAGGCGTTCCCCGGCCTTCCCCGGTCTTCTGCAGACCCTGCAGGTATTTGTCATGCTATTTTCTGTGAAATGATCAATTTTCAAGCTCAAGCTTGGGGGTTTCACACAATAATTAAATTAAGTCCAATTAGAAATCAGAAAATCTCCATATCTCGACTGGAAGGGGAACGTGCCAGGGATGAAAATGAAGAATGTTTCCCCTTTGACACAAACCAGGTCAGCAAAAATGATAATGGACCCACAAACTACACATGTGGACATTTTAACCAGCAAATCAACCTGCAGCCGAATAAATGGACCAGGTTTATAGCGCAGAGACGACCTTCGATGTGCCGGCGTCCCGTTCACGTCCAATGACACACGGAGCCTGAAGACCCGCTGGACATGGGTTTCTCAAAGCATTGTGGGATAGCGGCATGCAATGCAAGAAGAGGGAGGAGTTTGAAGGATGAATATGTAGCACAAATGAGTGATATTCCCCTAATTTGGGAGTGGTTTTCCACAACAATCAAAGAACAATCAAAGAAAAAGTGCAGCAGTTGAGCCGATAGTTCGTTCTTTACCTGCAAAAGATAAATGAGGGTCGAGGAGGTTCACTGTGTGCAGACTGTGGGATCTCTGCGCCTCCAAGATTACAGAAACAAACTCGGAGAACATTGAAGGTTGCTAATTTAATCTGTGGCTGAGATTCAGTTCCAGTCGGCGGCCCTCAGACCAGCTCGATGTCTGAGCTGGCAGCAGCAACCCGAAGCCGGGACTCATGGCCAAAAGACGACTCCTCTAGCTCCAAAAAATAAGTCAGACTGTACAGAAGTCTATAAGTGAATAATCCCTCTCACGGATTCTGCATTCATACTCCTAGTCGAAGATTTTAGCATTGAAAGCGTTCTGGTTCCATTGGAATATTGCTGTTTGTTCCATACTGGTTACCACTTGAAGTTGAGGAAGTACACGTGTCATGCAGGCGCCTCCCTCCTTTGCATGTCTCTCTGCAACAGTTGCAGGATATAAGTAAAAACCCACATTACGAAAGACAGCGGCATGCATCCCCGTGAATGAACAACCAGCTCTGCTCCTCAGGTCAGCTCCTCCTTCTGTGCGGAAAAACTTCCCACACTCTCCGTCCTCCCACTGTCTCTGACCTCGAGGCCGGCGGCGCGGGGAGGGACCGAGTGTTTCGAAACAAACTCCTCGAAAACAACCACAGAGGTTCATCGGCGGCCAGGCCCTTGCTGCTTCCCCCCCCCCCCAGAATGACTCGGCGGTTTTTAACCACAGCGAGCGGAAAGAGTTCATCCCTGCTCCTTCTTTTTGTGTCGGAGGACATGTCTGGTGCTGTGCATTTTAATTATTGTCAAAAGAAATCATAGTGTATCAAAGCCTGATTTATATTTGTCCCTCTGTGTCTTGGAGGCCCATTGTGTTTCTTAATTACAATGAACACACACATACACTTTATTTTGACTCAATCCCACAGTCATCGTTCCTTCTGCTGCAAAATTTCCAAAGAGACCAAATGTGGATTAATACGCCGCTGAAAATAGCTCCAAACACATTATTTTCACACGATATTCTTTGTGTTTTTTTTTAGGATGGATGTCTTCAGTTGGAGCCATTGGGGTCGGAGCTGTGAACCACAGACAGGAAGTGAGACGGTATTGAGAGACGGTCTGAAATGTTGTTGGTTTGGGTCTGAACAATGAGGAAAGAAAACGCTGACAAACAAACACGAAAACAAAAGCTTCATCTACTGCGAGTCCTTTCAGCGTCGATACAACAACCCGGAAAAAAACGACATAATTTCTCCCGAGCAGAACTAACATGGATCCTGATAAAGACCATTACTTCATGGATGTTGTCAAATGTGTGCACAGCATTGAGTGTTGAAGAACGTATTCAAGGAGTTGGTATCAAACTCTTTGGAAGACATTTTATTTAGGAAACGTTTTTAAAAAGTCTGCTGAGTTAAAGCCACTTCAAAACCAATCCCTCCTAGGGGGACAGACTGAGCGATTGTTATATATATATATTTTTTTTTTTTTTAATGAAAAAATGCCCAAAACTGCTGTATTTGGATGTATTGAACACTATAATTAATATACAAGTGAAATACATGGTTTGGTACATGAAAGAATTGAAATGTCACAAATTTTGTGACATTTTTTCTAGGCGGACTTGAAACCTTTTCATTTTTTGCTTTGTGTCATCTTCATTTACTCTTAACCAGTAACATATAGACTGATATTTACACATCTGAACAACATCTCACATGTGTAGCATTTTATTATAACACCAAAATTATTTAAATAGCCCTCGTGGTTGCAGAAATACACCCTTTTTTGTTTGGGTATGCAATTTTCGAGCAGAGGCCTAAAAATAGGTGGGTTTTCAAAAGTTAAAGCTACGATGATGAGCTTTCATTTCGTGTTGATTTTATCGCCCCCTGTGGACACAGGTGGTAGTGTTTCCGCAATAAGAATACGTATAAATCGCCAATATTGTTGCTGAAGGTCTCGTTTGGTTATGTGGGTCATGTAGAGGCATTACATTGTTTTTATAACCAGTGAAAAGATACTTGTAGTTACTTTCACTAAGATGGTGTTTGTATTTCCTGAACCAACATGTCATTCAGGTGGAGGGATGACCGGTCCTGTCCTGAGCTCTGATCCCGATGTGCCGTCTCGTGTCCAGCAGACAGAAGCTTCCCTTCCTCAGCACTTTGTTTACTGGCAGATGCCGAACTGTCCTCGGTTTGTTTGAAGGAAACGTAATTAGATGAAGCTGCTCTTTGCTTTGTGAAATGAAGCAGCTCTGTAAACAGCAGTGATGTGAGTTCAAAACCTCGTCTGAGCCTCGAAATAAAGGAGTTAATCTGCTGGCCTCGGAGCAACAGACTGGATTTACAGAAGAAGATTCCTGAGAATACATGTCTGAATAAGGAGCTCTTTATTCCCTCAGTCTGGTACATAAACACTGATGAGTCTATATGACACTGCTGGAGATATTTTAACAGACTCACAGTCTGTTTGTCAGAAGAAGTCCTCTCTGGTTTTAAAACTTGTACTATTTCATCACCAGTGGGTGAAAACACAAGATCTTTGCAAAAATAACAATAATTAAAATGTTTTTGATTGTTCTTAAGCGTCAAAAAGATACCAGAACAATACTTTTTTGATGCCTTATTTTGGAGAAAAAAAATAACATTACAAAACCTTTATTAGATAACAAGATAAAACAGTGTAAAACTATTTATATTTATAAATCAGGTGTCTTGTTAGACCCGATAACGAAAAGACCGGATCAAGGTACGGTGTTTTTTATTGCTCTTTATTTTTACATAATGATGTCAGACACTTATAATACCTGTCTGAGCCGGTCAGTGGCAGAAACAAGTTTTTTTAGTGGGCGTATGTTGGCGAGGAGCGATTACAAACATCACAGCCAGTCAGCACCAATTTTACTGGACCAAATTCAGAAAAAAATAATAAAAAAAGCTACCTTTCGAAAACAGTTTGAAGTGGACGAGTGTGTGTGTGTGTGTGTGTGTGTGTGTGTGTGTGTGTGTGTGTGTGTGTGTGTGTGTGTGTGTGTTCATTGCACATTTACCTAGCAGAGGTCTGCACTTTACTGAGGGCACTCTTCTATATTTACAGATTTTATGGTGTTTCATCTTTAAAAAACAAAAAAAATGGTCGAAAAGTTGAAAGTAGAAACTTCGGTCTGAAGACAGACGATCTTCTTCCCTACCTGGCTGCACATTTTAACCACGTTGGTTGTGTTGGGACACATTTTTGTCGGTTTTCATTGATCCTCCTACGGTGGCCTGCAGGGGACAGCTGGCTTACTTAGCTGGCAACTCATTATGTGATCGGTGTCAAACGCAGTTGGAGCATTTCCACCTTTTTAACTCATTTTATTTATTTAATGGGATTCTTTATTTAACGGGTCGCTGGAATAGTTTTCAGTTTTCATATTTCTCTTTTACATAAAGTTGTCTTTATTTTTAAGTAATGAGGCAAGTGATCAAACATAAATCTTGACATGAATGAGGCGTAGAGACCTTCCTATGTAAACTGACATTCTCTCACACAAAGGGAGTGTGCGTGTAAAAAGCCGTTCCCTCCTCACCGCCGTGCAGTTTCAGATCAGCTGATGTTGACTTTTGCGGTTTGATGCAGTCGCGTCAGGAATTTTCTCAGCGTGCAGTGTGCTAAACTTGGCAAAGCTCCATCGTCAGCTCTTGTTCATTTTGAGGCCTTCGGCAGCGTCTCTCTTCTGGCCAAAAGAAAACACTCACAGCTAACTCGCACATTCAGGCCGACCGTATCTGTGTCAGCACGCAGCAGGAGGCCTCGAGCCAGAGAAGCTCTTCCTCTTTCTTCTCAGCGCTTCATCGATGCAACACTTCAAGTTTGTCTGTGTCCTTTTAATATTACCGCCTCGTCTTCGTTCAACATGTTTGCCATTGTTTTTTATCAGTTGTGATATATATATATATACATATTTCACTCCCCAAGTTATCGTTCTCTCGCTCTTGATCTTTAGTTGATGTGAACTCGACTGTCAGTGGGCGGGGAAGCCGTTGAGGGATCACATCCTTTTCCTCCCACTGCTTATATTCACTGGAAACACACTGAAGCCAATACAGCTTGATAGACCCCCGTTGGGGGTCTGCACCTCTTTCCAGTAGTCGTAGGAACCCCAAATGAGTTCTAATACTTGTGTTATTTTATAGGAAAAAATATATATTTAAAAAGAAAATCACTTTTATACCACATTGTGATCATTACTATGAACATCCAGCATGGTATGAGCCAGATTCCCCAAAAATGCCTCCTCGAGCGGTCCCAGAGTTTTTCAAACTGTATGGTTCAGGACCTCAACAACAGCCCGTATACTAATAAGACACCTTTTTGGAAAGATTAGGACCTAAAGAATCGGAATCTTTGTGAAAAATAGCACAATAAAACAAAGCATGGGCATGTTAGGAAGGAGCTTCAGTCAAAAAAACTGAAGAAGAGTCAGAAGAGTCCGCCGGCAAAAGAAAAAGAAAAACGCCGTTTTGTGACTTTACCGGTACTCATGGGGTTACGGAGATGTGTGTTTTATTGAAATCCGACTTTGTAAGGGGTGCTTATTAACGTTTTTAGGGAAACGTTACGATCGCCGCGGCAAGTTACGCCGTTTACGTAAATAATTAAATTTAATGGTTACTTTTTTTATTTGATTTATTTGAGATAATTAAGGAAACGTTTAAAAAAAAAAAGAGTCTGAGAATAGGCGCTAGGGGGCTTGGTGCTTGTAAGGCTAATAGTAACATTGACATGGCATTAAACTGCCATGTGAAAAGAGAACCTAGCACACAATGAACCAACATAATTGGCCAAACTGTACACGCTGCACTGAGGACGCCGCGGGTTATTACTCCGTATTGTTCTGATGTCCCCGAGCTTTGCTTTGGCACCGGCAGAGATTATCATTACGCAACTTCACTGAAAGACGAGCCCGCAATCCCCAGAGGAGCTGTGGTTAAATTAATGTGCTGAACTGGATGCAACAGCTGGAGAAAGACCAGACTGGTCGGCTCATCGCTGCCAAGTGCTGGAACCAGTTCAGGATCTGTCAGTCCGATGCATATGAACACGGTTCAGACCTAATGTACAGGTTTCAGCGGATCCATAGCTGGGGAAACCCTGCTGAAACTCCACAGGACATTCGGATTATTTATCATGTATGAATATCTCTTTTTTTTGTTTGATTTGAGAGTAAGGGGCTTAGTCCATGGAATAATAACAAATGTAACAAGTCCACTAAGGCAGCGGTCCCCAACCCCGGGCCGCACAGAAACAATGAATGAAACAAATGTTGACTGATGATCAAGGTCGGAAAATATTTTATTTTGACATCCGTCTGTGCGTCTGAGCCTCTTGAAACATGTCACGTTACCTCAAAAATGAAACTTAAATGGGTAAGATAAGGAGTAGACTGGACTCAAGGTTTAAGTTAAGGAGTAGACTGGACTAAAGATTTAAGTTAAGGAGTAGACTGGACTAAAGGTTTAAGTTATGGAGTAGACTGGACTAAAGATTTAAGTAAAGGAGTAGACTGGACTAAAGCTTTAAGTTATGGAGTAGACTGGACTAAAGGTTTAAGTAAAGGAGTAGACTGGACTAAAGGTTTAAGTTAAGGAGTAGACTGGACTAAAGCTTTAAGTTATGGAGTAGACTGGACTAAAGGTTTAAGTTAAGGAGTAGACTGGACTAAAGGTTTAAGTTAAGGAGTAGACTGGACTAAAGCTTTAAGTTAAGGAGTAGACTGGACTAAAGATTTAAGTTAAGGAGTAGACTGGACTAAAGATTTAAGTAAAGGAGTAGACTGGACTAAAGCTTTAAGTAAAGGAGTAGACTGGACTAAAGGTTTAAGTTAAGGAGTAGACTGGACTAAAGCTTTAAGTTATGGAGTAGACTGGACTAAAGGTTTAAGTTAAGGAGTAGACTGGACTAAAGCTTTAAGTTAAGGAGTAGACTGGACTAAAGATTTAAGTTAAGGAGTAGACTGGACTAAAGCTTTAAGTTACAGAGTAGACTGGACTAAAGGTTTAAGTTAAGGAGTAGACTGGACTAAAGCTTTAAGTTAAGGAGTAGACTGGACTAAAGGTTTAAGTTAAGGAGTAGACTGGACTAAAGGTTTAAGTTAAGGAGTAGACTGGACTAAAGGTTTAAGTTAAGGAGTAGACTGGACTAAAGGTTAAGTTAAGGTGTAGACTGGACTAAAGCTTTAAGTTAAGGAGTAGACTGGACTAAAGGTTTAAGTTAAGGAGTAGACTGGACTAAAGCTTTAAGTTATGGAGTAGACTGGACATAAGGTTTAAGTAAAGGAGTAGACTGGACTAATGGTTTAAGTTACGGGGTAGACTGGACATAAGCTTTTTGTTACAGAGTAGACTGGACTTAAAACACACGTCGGGTGTCGTTGAAGAGAAACGAGCTCAGGGCTCCCACTAATTCGCCGTAACTTGTGAGTTGTAGTTTTATGCACTTTATATTTGTTTTCATGCCGGTCGTATCATTTTATTACGTCATATTTATTACGTCATATTTATTACGTCATATTTATTACGTCACATTTATTGCTCACACCGTGAAGGTCGGTCCGTGAAAATATTATCTTACACGAAACCGGTCCGTGGTGCAAATAAAGGTTGTGGATCGCTGCACTTAGAGACAGATGGAAGAGGAGAGGATGAGTTGTGTGTTGTCAGTTATGGTCCACGCAAGAAAGTGACACAGGAGGAATATTCTCTCCTGTTCCTGTTTAAAAATGTGTTGCCATGTTGACCGTTTCAGACCTTCTACCCAAAGAAACAGCTTTAGAAAAAGCTTTAGAATCAGCTGTTATATTGATGCCTGTTGGGCTTCTAGTGCCAGATCAGACCTCCATCCCCCTAAAGTTCAGCTTTCATCCATGTTTTATCAAAGGTTCATCATGTTAATGTGGGGGATTCTTTTAGACCTCTACATGTGCAGTGGGCTACCTTTTGTTGGCATTGTTGGATTTAATACAAAATATTTCCAGTCCAGGAAAAGCTAAAGTGACCCTCAATCATTATTAAACCACAATGTTGCAACAGGGATCTGAATATTGAGTTAGTCCATTTTCCTTCGGGCCCTCTGCAGTCCACTCAGTGGTTTGGATTGAAGAGGTTTAAACTATCGCTCCATAGTTTGTTCAGCTGGTATTCCACCCCAAAAATGTTGGCATTGTACTTTTTTCCGGAAACCATAGAATTAAAAAATAAACTGCGTTTTATTTCAGCTGCAGGAAACCAGTTAAACAACAATAGGTAGCAAGCGTGTTGGGACACAAACAGAGCTCTCCTGGGTGAAAGTCCCGAGTTTGTTTCATCCATTCACCGTTCCTTCCATCTGCCCTTTGCGGACTGTTTCGCTTGTTCTACTCAACAGAAAGCCGCTTTATGAACTACGTCACACAAAACAAACAACAACAACAAAGCGTTGCCGTTGAACAAATCCGTGGTTTGCGGGAACGTCCAACGCCAACATTAAAAATCCCCAGCGGCTGAGCTGGATATTCCCTGATATCCAACCCTAGACTACTGTGACGTTTGAAGAAAGCCTTTTCTAAAGCGACACGCCTGTTAATGGTTTGCTGTTGGCTGCGTCGTCGTCGCTGAAACAAGAACCTGTTCCTCGTTAAATCTGCACTGAGTTTGTTTCCTCTACGTTTGGTGATTTCTTCTTCTTCTTCTTCGCCTCTTTCTGTCTCTTCAGCTGGCAGCCTGGTTGAACCACTGCAAGGCGCTTTGTTCTTCGTGTGCAAAAGTAATCCTTCATGCAAAATTACATATGTGAAGAGCACTCCTACGACCTAAAAGCATTTAAGAGCATTCATACGTACAGAGCGGTCCTCTCAAACGTCTGACTGGACCCAACCCAGCTTTTAAAGCAGGAAATGCCAACGCACGTTCCTTTAAGTTTGAGGAATTCTCCGACGTTGACACATTTTCCAAAGTGATACTGATTGAGGCCTCGCATCCCTAACTGACTCTGACAAGCGTGAAGGAAATCACCAAAAGCCTCCTGACAGTTTCGGGTGTGAACACGAGTGAGAGGATAAGCCCAGCTGGAGGAGAGACACACTTATAACGGCTTTATGCAAACACAGACAGGCTGGAGGTCGCCGGCATTTTTCTTCCTGAAGGAGAACTAAAACTGTCTTTGAGGCAACGCACACACACACACACACACACACACACACACACACACACACACACACACACGCACACACACACACACACACAAACGCACACACGCACACACGCACACACACACGCACACACACGCACACACACGCACGCACACACACACACATGTACACACGCACACACGCACACATGCACACACACACACGCACACACACGCACGCACACACACACACATGTACACACACAGACACACGCACGCACACACATGTACACACACAGACACACACGCGCACACACACAATCGCTCACTCTCACACAGACACACACAAACAGAACACACACACACGCGCACAGACACAAAAACAAACACACACACAGACACAATCACTCACTCTCACACAGACACACACACGTAATCACTCACTCTCACATACACACAAACGAACAGAGCACACACAGACACACACACACACACACACACGCAATCACTCACACGCAGATGCACACACACACACACAATCACTCACTCTCACACACACAGACACACACACACACACACAGACACACACATACGAACAGAACACACACAGACACTCAGACACACAGAATCACTCACTCTCTCACACACAGACACACACACACATACAGACACACACACACACAAACAGAACACACACAGACACACACGCACTCACTCAGTCACTCACACCCACACAGACAAATAAATACACACACACACACACAATCACTCACTCTCACACACACACAAACGAACAGAACACACACAGACACACACACACGCAATCACTCACTCTCTCACACACAGATGCACACACACACGCACTCAATCAGTCACTCACACCCACACAGACAAATAAATACACACGCACGCACGCACACACACACACACACACACACAATCACTCACTCTCACACACACACAAACGAACAGAACACACACAGACACACACACACGCAATCACTCACTCTCACACACACACAGACACACACACACACACACACACACACAAACAGAACACACACAGACACACGCACTCACTCAGTCACTCACACCCACACAGACAAATAAATACGCACGCACGCACACACACACACACACACACACACACACACACACACCAAAACAAACACACACACACACCAAAACACACACACCTTCACGGCTCCTCTAGCGTGTTGAAGATGAGCGGAGGGATAAAAATGTTGACTTAATAAAACGGGAGAATCAACCTTCTGTCCTCCTAAGGATGCGTATCCTTCCCAGAATGCTCTGTGGCCGCAGACACAAACCCTCTCTCTGTGTCGGCGTTCCCACCGTCAGGAATCACATGATGGATGACTGTGTGGGACCTGAGAGCGGCAGACACGCTAACAGGAATAACCTGGACTGCACACAGGCGGGCTCAGTGTTTAGAGTCTTCGGCTGCTGCCGACGTGCCCTTCGGCAAGGCACCTCCCTCCACTGCAACCTGAAGGGAAACGTCTCTGTGGTCGAATTCACATGCTTTTTTTTAGGAGGTTAGGAGGACAAATCATTTCCATCTTATCTTATCTACTTCGTTTGCACTTAGCGATGTCCTACAGTTCCCAGAATGCCTTTTGAAAACCCTGAGAGAAGATCCATGGATGTGCTGCCGTCAGTGAACCTCGTCACATGTGGTTCACCCTCAGGCGACCACCTGGTTCTCTCCGGGTCACGATTCATCCTCGCCGGCTCAGGGGAGAGATGCCAGAAAGTGAGACGCTGAGAAAACACTTAAGTACTTTATTTTAGGATAAACATTTTTTTAAAGCTTTCTGTTTGAGAATATAGAATTGATTTGAGAACATGTATTTATTACCAGAGTATGTATGATTTATAATTCATCCAGTTCAATTTAAAAACTGATAATAAATATGTTTTTTATATTGTTCAATTGAACTTTCTTTATTTTATTGGATTGTCAGTTGTTATAGTGGTAGTACTTCTAGACTACTTCTATATATATATGGGACTAAATCAAAGACTTTTTTTTATTGAATACCCCTGGAATTGTATGTTTTTTTAAACAATATCGAGCCCCAGTGAGAACAAACAGGAAAACCACAAAGAAATCTGAGAAAACAAGTTAAAGAGACACTTAGAGAGAGACAGAACACTTAGAGAACCAGAGACTGATGGAATGAATGCACCAGAGAGAAAAGACAGAACCAGTGAGAGGACAAGAGACAGAACCAGTTAGAGGACGAGAGACAGAACCAGTGAGAGGACGAGAGACAGAACCAGTTAGAGGACGAGAGACAGAACCAGTTAAAGGACGAGAGACAGAACCAGTTAGAGGACGAGAGACAGAACCAGTTAGAGGACAAGAGACAGAACCAGTTAGAGGACGAGAGACAGAACCAGTTAGAGGACGAGAGACAGAACCAGTTAGAGGACAAGAGACAGAACCAGTTAGAGGACGAGAGACAGAACCAGTTAGAGGACGAGAGACAGAACCAGTGAGAGAACGAGAGACAGAACCAGTTAGAGGACGAGAGACAGAACCAGTTAGAGGACGAGAGACAGAACCAGTGAGAGAACGAGAGACAGAACCAGTTAGAGGACGAGAGACAGAACCAGTTAAAGGTTGAAAGACAGAACCAGTTAGAGGACGAGAGACAGAACCAGTTAGAGGACGAGAGACAGAACCAGTGAGAGACGAGAGACAGAACCAGTTAGAGGACGAGAGACAGAACCAGTGAGAGACGAGAGACAGAACCAGTTAGAGGACGAGAGACAGAACCAGTTAGAGGACGAGAGACAGAACCAGTTAAAGGACGAGAGACAGAACCAGTTAGAGGACGAGAGACAGAACCAGTTAGAGGACGAGAGACAGAACCAGTTAAAGGACGAGAGACAGAACCAGTTAGAGGACGAGAGACAGAACCAGTTAGAGGACGAGAGACAGAACCAGTTAGAGGACAAGAGACAGAACCAGTTAGAGGACGAGAGACAGAACCAGTTAGAGGATGAGAGACAGAACCAGTGAGAGAACGAGAGACAGAACCAGTTAGAGGACGAGAGACAGAACCAGTTAGAGGACGAGAGACAGAACCAGTGAGAGAACGAGAGACAGAACCAGTTAGAGGACGAGAGACAGAACCAGTTAAAGGTTGAAAGACAGAACCAGTTAGAGGACGAGAGACAGAACCAGTTAGAGGACGAGAGACAGAACCAGTGAGAGACGAGAGACAGAACCAGTTAGAGGACGAGAGACAGAACCAGTGAGAGACGAGAGACAGAACCAGTTAGAGGACGAGAGACAGAACCAGTTAAAGGACGAGAGACAGAACCAGTTAGAGGACGAGAGACAGAACCAGTTAAAGGTTGAAAGACAGAACCAGTTAGAGGACGAGAGACAGAACCAGTGAGAGAACAAGAGACAGAACCAGTTAGAGGACGAGAGACAGAACCAGTTAGAGGACGAGAGACAGAACCAGTTAAAGGACGAGAGACAGAACCAGTTAGAGGACGAGAGACAGAACCAGTTAGAGGACGAGAGACAGAACCAGTTAAAGGACGAGAGACAGAACCAGTTAAAGGACGAGAGACAGAACCAGTTAGAGGACGAGAGACAGAACCAGTTAGAGGACGAGAGACAGAACCAGTTAAAGGACGAGAGACAGAACCAGTTAGAGGACGAGAGACAGAACCAGTTAGAGGACGAGAGACAGAACCAGTTAAAGGACGAGAGACAGAACCAGTTAGAGGACGAGAGACAGAACCAGTTAGAGGACGAGAGACAGAACCAGTTAGAGGACGAGAGACAGAACCAGTTAAAGGACGAGAGACAGAACCAGTTAGAGGACGAGAGACAGAACCAGTTAGAGGACGAGAGACAGAACCAGTCCAGGGTGGAACATGTCGTCATGGACTGAATCAGCGGCTGCAGGACTGAAGTTACAGAGATAATAAAAATGTAATGCTGTAAAACAGCGATGACCTCATACGGAAGTTTAAAAACACGAGGCTCCAGTTTGCATGTTTCCTGACAGAGTGGAGACAAAGCTGAACTATTTTTAGAGGGAGAGGGAGAGAGAGAGAGAGAGAGAGAGAGAGAGAGAGAGAGAGAGAGAGAGAGAGAGAGAGAGAGAGAGAGAGAGAGAGAGAGAGAGATTGTATGCAGGAATGTGCTGTAATTATGCCGCACACTGTTTTTGGTCATCTGTGGAGATCTGAGGTGGCTTTCTATTAGTTTTTCTCTTTTATTGTTTCTTTCTTCTCCTTTTTTATCAGTTTCTGACCTGCAGAATCAGCTCAGTTTTAGTGAATCAGCAAGACGTGTTCACCTCGTAGTTACGAGATCATTGGTTCATTAAAATGACATGATATATATATATATATATATATATATATATATATATATATATATATATATATATATATATATATATATATATATGATAGTATTTCTCCAAATCAGTACTTCAATATCAGTTTTTATGCAGATGATGCAGTTTAATTTGCTTGGGGCTCGGACTCGTCTTCAGTCTGCTGCTGATGCTTTACAATCACTTCAACACTTATGTATCTCTGACTATGCTGCCATTACAACTTGAATATTGTAGTCATACAAATATGTTTCAAATACAAATACTTTCCTTAATCATTTGTTCAGTCAACTTTATTGTCTGCACTTGATTACAGAGATCAAAGTCAGGCCACACCCTCATAACACAAGAATGAAACTTTATCACTGATGACTAATGTCATATTTCTGACTGAAAAGAAGAAATAATGTCATGATATTTATCTATAAATCATTCATGTTAAAGCGACCAAACTGCCTCAGATCTATTCTCTTGATTAAACCTTGTAACTACACAATCCAATAATATGTTCTATGTTTAATCTATTAATCTTTTACTGCCCTCAAGTTGGATTTGTTCTTTCCTTCTTACAATTTTAAGCTTTAATATCTGCTTTTCTTGTCTGCTGGTTGTCGGATGCTGGATGTTTATTGTGTCCAGACAAGTCACATTTATTAATAGAGCCTTTTTAAAAAGAACAAATGCTGACCAAAAATACATCTAAAATAAAGATTGTGCCAAAGTCTATATTAGATTTTGGGGAGGTTTTTATGAGTTGATTTCAATTGGACTTTTATTTTATTAAGTAATTAGCTCAGTCGATGCCCGGCTTTCAGAATTTACAACCTACTTAAACCCTCCGAGCGCATTAACCATTTCAAACCACCAGATTCCTCCACACCGCATCACTCCTGATGCCGTTAGAAACATTACACCTTCTTTTCACCGAGAAAAACACTTTTCCAACCGAGACTGAACAGGATCATCTGCAGCAAATTCAGCTAATTACCACCAGATGTTTAGCTTCTGCACAACACACACACACACACACACACACACACACACACACACACACAGTAATGCGTGTCACAGACAAGCAGACATCCAGAAGAAAAGAGAAACTGAGAGGGGAAGGCATCCGGTTTGTAAATGTCAGAGTTACAAGAGGAGGACGAGTCCTGCTCACCATATTTATTTGGGTCGATGACTTGGAGCCACCTTGTGTATCCACTGGGGTCAGAATTTGGTCTGAAAATATCCAGTATTTCATCAGAACCCCATGCAGGTGAGGAGCCACAGGTGCAGATGCAAATAAATCAATCCACAAGAAAACTAATTACTATTTACTTCATTAACTTTCAGCTAATGAGCTCATTGACTTGTATTTAATGATCTCATTAACTTTTATTCAAGCTCATTACGTTTATATGCGATTGTGCTGATCCCTAAACGAGTTATGTTATGTTAGAACATGAAGAGCGAGTTAGAATGACACCCTGTAGCTGTCCAACACACACACACACACACACACACACACACACACACACACACACACACACACACACACACACACAGCTGTTTCCTGGCTGTTCAGTCTCAGTTTCTCCAACATTACACATGACACTGTGTACTTTTACTTTTTAAAGCTCGGACAGAGTTTTAGGGCCTTCGCCTTCAGAGAGAAGGAAAGCAGAGGAGACAAAAGGCCGCTCGCCGCCTGTCCTGACAAAAAAAAAAAAACACGAAAATCCTGATTCACATTGCGGCCACATTAGGGAATAAAGTATGTTGTGGGTATCATTTTCTCATTTTGGGGAAAAAAGTACTCCAGGGAAAAGTTAACGTGCAATGATTCAATAGATATATGAAACTATTCTTCTTTGGCTGCTGGATCAGCAGAGACTGGAACAATAAAGCACGCACAGTGGACTCGGGTTTCTGCAATAAGTGAGGAAAGAAAAACGACAATCTGCGAATCGATAGCACGACCACACTCTTCCAAACATTCCCGAGCTCATAAACTGTGTGCTTTGCAGACTGCGTTTCAAAAGCACCACATAATTCATGTTCTTCAGCAAACAGATTTTTCAGGCCTCGGGCCAAAACATCGCTGTTTAAGGACGACTTCCCCTCACGTGACGGGCGTTGTTATCACCTTTTTGGAGTTTTCGCTTCACATCTTGAACACATTTTTCTGAACAGAAGAGGGGAGGACGCGGGGCATCCCCGGCTCGCACCGCCAGCCAATCGCTAACTCTAATTGGAGGAGATTGCCGGAGTAGCTGCAGCATTCCTGCAGTATAGAAATGTGTTACAGGGCTGGGACCAGGCCAGGGAATAGAGCCAAAGATACTGGGTGGGGAGGGCTGGCAGTGATCCCCCCCCAAAAAAATATTCTTGTTCATTTTAACGTGTTCAATCTGAGCCCAGAGCGATGGCCTCACATAACTTTATACAGCTGCATTACATGCACGATGACAAAACGCCGCTGTCAGACCGACATATGCAATATGTTCACAGAACCTGCAAAGAATGAAGGATGCAATACTTATTTTCTCATTGACTTTCATGCATTTTGGAAAATCATCACGCGATGGGCTTTTGAGACGGTCTAAGGGCCCAATGAGTGGCGTGCAACTCAGTCAACACATATCAATGATCATGTCGGCTTTTATTTTGAGGAGGGGAAAAAGTGAAACCGCAATATTGCACTTTAGGTGGTTTTTCCACGACAACAAGCAAACAGGGTAATGACAGCGGGTTTGGCCCGGCATCATAACACCGGTCCCCGGGGACGAGGATAGAGACGTTATTGTCTGAAGAGACTTTAAATTATTCATCAGGCAGATCTATGAGGCTGAAAAGACCGCCGCCCCATTCCTCAACGTCTAGCAGCTTGTTCCTTTTTCTTTTTTGGGGCTTTTTATTTGACTTTCTTGAGTTGTGCTTTGGATGCTGGTCAGTTGGACACATTTCAGTCCACTACTGGCTCAATGTACGTCACGGTTGATGTGAAATAGTCAGGGTTCCCAGAGGATGAATCTTTAAAAAAGGAAAATGGATTGGGAAATAAGATTTGACATGTTAATCAGCTGCTTGTCTGAGAATGTTGTTACCTAAAACCAGACTGTGGGCTTCAGTTTTGACTGTTTCTTGTTTATTATTCATCTCTCGCGTCCACACATCTTTTAAAAGTGCAAACACTACATTTCTGCAGTTCTCGTTTAAGTGAATGGATCGGCAGTATTTCTTCTTGTCATTAATATCAAGCAGTTCTATTCAAACCTTCACATTTAGAGTCTTCGCAGCGGCATAAAGTTGCATTCTGAAAAGGTCAAAGATCCTCAGGGGACGCGGCGTCAACCGACAGGAAGATGACTCACTTTGACCCACTCAGATGAGAGTTTACCCAGGAGATCGACCCCCATCCCCCGTCCATAAAACCCGCTACAGTAGCCAGTAGACTCTTGGTTCAAAACATAGGGAAGCTGGTTGGTCTATAGACGTATGCCCAGGAGCTGTTTAGCCTAGCTTAGCACAAAGGCTGGAAGCAGAGGGAACCGTTAGCATTGTTGCATCAAGGCTGAGGGGAAAGGGAGCTCTACTGATCGCTTATTATTTGCAACTGTTTCTATTGTGGTTGAACAGGGATGAGCTCAGACAACAACAGAGGGGGGGTGTTGGTTCAGGGGTGCGATTCGTCCTTTGTGTGCGAGAGCCTCAGGGTTCAATTCCTGGAGGAGTTCTTGTGTGGGCTTCGACGCAGATCTTTAAATGTAGTTTATCAATACGATATGTGTCAAATCCGACAAAAGAAACTTCAAATGATGTGTGATTCTCTCCTCGGTTCTGAAGTAAAGTGAAGATAAGAAGTTGTCGGTCTGATGCTACCGGTTAAAAACTTGGTAGTAAAAAACATTACATTATTTGTCGAATTAGTTCCCAGAGGTGGCCGCGTCTGTTTCCGACTCGTGTGGCCCAAACATTTCCAATAACTCCAGAGTGGTGGAAAGGTATCAGGAAAAGATAGATGTAATAATTCCAAAAGAATTTGTCTCACTTTTGGTCATGGGTTCATATCCCGGATAAGCCTTTGAAAGCAGATCGCAAACGAGACCCAATCGTTCTTCCTCTGACCCGAAAGATAAATATCTGCTAGCATCGTAAAAGCTCGAAAACTCCCCCAAAAAACTCTGCGGCGCCCTTTAAAAAGACCAAATGTTCCACATTTAAAATAATAAATAATGAACCTCAGGTAACAGTTCTTTTATTTGACTCACCTGTAACTCATACCGTCTGCCTGGTCTCCTCTCCGGCTCCGGCTCACCGTGTCATTTCTGAGCAAACACCCATAAAACTGTGCAGCTGAAGTTTACAGTCCTCCCATGATGCCCTGGGGAGAACAATGAGGAGCCGGACGGACCGAGGGCTTCAAAGAGCTGCCAGCGCACGCAGCCATGTAATTACAAAGCTCCGCTAGCTCTGAAAAGCTGTTTGATCCCCGCAGATACCTCGCGGAAACTCCTCCTCCTCCACCTCCACATGATGCAACAAGAAACTGCAGCCGCGCTAACAGCTTTAAGCTAAATGCTAACGTCAACGTAGCATTTTTTCTACGAAGACACGTGCCTCCACCATTTAAAACTATCATTTATCAGTATGTGATAAAAGGGTTTTTTCTGGAAGTGAAAAAAAGATTTTGATTTGAAGATTTTTTTTTTATTATTTCCATTCCATTGCCCAAACTACGTTTATCCTATTTAGGGTCGTGGAGCCGAACCCAGCTGACATTGGGCGAAGGCAGCGTTCAGCCTGGACAGGCCAGTTTATATCAGGGCTCATATAATAAGAATAATTATTATTATTATTATTTTATTTATAAAGCACATTTCGCAGACAAAAGAGGTCACAAAGTGCTGTACAGTTTAAAAAACACAGTAGAAACACATTAAAACAACAGTAGTGAAACATAAAAACAGATCATTTCAGATAAACAGTCATTTCAGGTGTTCAAAACAAACACCAGCGTAAACAGGTGAGTCTTAAGTTGTTTTTTTAAAGACAACTTTATATAGAGAGACAGGCAACCACACCTACGGGAGTCCAATTAACTTGTCCAATGTCGGGGAACCCGGAGGGAACCCACTCTACCACGGGGAGAACGTGCAAACAGTACAGCCACCACACCACCGTGCAGCCCATGTGAAGAACTGGTTATCAGTTAAACTGGTGACGTGAACGTGTGAGCATGGAGAGTCCAGCAAGTGTGAAGCACAACTAGTGAAGCCAAAGCATCGTGGCTTGTTGCCCCTGATGAAGATGCCTCTCGGGGCAAAAAAAAGATTCCCTCACTCTGTGTCAGAGGAACCTCAACAAATCTGTGACCCATTACGAGAACTAACCGGAGCTCGCCTACCTCAGACTGGTGAACCTCGGAGGCCGAGGAACGAGCTCTGAGGTTCACCAGAGTAACGTTTACTCAGTGAAGACGGGTGAGTTTACGAGGGCATTGCCTTTATAGTATTGCATGACTGTGAATGCGTGTTAAATAATTGAGAAAATATGGGAGTGGCTGGTGTTGTATACAACGACGGTATCCGTGGTAACATCTTAAACAAGAGCTGGAGAGGTGATGATGTCAGAGCTGGAAGCCAGCTCTTTTTTTTTTTGTTTTGCCCAAGAGGAAATTGAATTTTTGAAGTATTTTAAAGTTCTTTCCTTTCGTCTGAGCTGCTGACAGGAAGGCCCAGAAGGTGAGACACTTATTCTGCTCGGGAGTCACAGGTTTGAGCCCCCGAAAACAAGCAGTATATCCATGGAGCACGCTGAATCTGATGGGGTAGGGGATGTCATTTAAAGGATAAGGACGGTTGTATTTTTTTATATGTCAAACCAACAGCAGACATTATATTCTCTCTTTAGATACCATCGGACTTCCTGTGTGTGTGTGTGTGTGTGTGTGTGTGTGTGTGTGTGTGTGTGTGTGTGTGTGTGTGTGTGTGTGTGTGTGTGTGTGTGTGTGTGTGTGTGTGATTAATTCAACATAAACTACAGTGTGTGTGTTCATAGTGATGTAAGGAACACATCACCCAGGCGGCACTCTGTGGTTCTGAAGAGTTAAGCCAATGGTTTGCATTCTCTCTACTGACCAGCAGGGGGCGGCTGCAAAAAAGAAAGTCCAATTGTATAGAAGTCTATGAGAAAATGACTCTACTTCTCTCTTGATTTATTCCCTTAGTAAACATTGTAAACATGAGTTTATGGTCTCTATTTCTAATTAATTATTTCTAATGAAGAATTTCCATAAATAATGAAACATCAGTTGTTAGCATGCTCATATTAGCTTTTAATGCTAACTCAAACAGCGTAGCTCCACTTCACACTTCACACTTTAATGTGTGTGTGTGTGTGTGTAGTAAAAATAATCCTCATCTCACCCACGAAAACATAAGAAAAAAAGTACATCAGAAGAAATTTAACTGAAATAGATGACCGGAGAAGGTGTAAAGGTCAATTGATTTATCAGTAGCCACGCTAGAAGGCACCGATGGTCAAGCAGGCAGCTGGCATCACTTGATCCTGATGAAGAGCCAACCACAGAGCAGCTCTCCCACCGGGGCTGCAATGAAACACAGCAGACGAGCTGGTTATTGATCTCTCAATGGTAAAGGACAGCTGTGATGCGATAGACTTCCATCAGAGGACGCTGTCAATTATTAATACGCTCTGGTCGGCCCGGAGGCCTGAAACCTGATCGCTTCCTTCGGTTTGTTTATTGAGTGGAAATATGTTTTAACTAAACCGATGACTCCTTGGATTCTCGTAATATTAACGGTCCTTGTTGCATTGTTGGCATTGTTCTAGAAGGTGTGGAGAAAGTTTTGTAAGACTCAACAGTAGATTCTGCCTCCTACGCGTTACATTTACTTAGTGCATTCAAGCATGAACTACAAATAGAATCGTGCAAAGACGAGTATTAATGAGTCACAGTCCCCTGCTTCATTCTACTGAATCGGCTTCTTTGATATTTCCCAGGATGTGAAGCTTCTGCCAGGCTGTATTAGTAGGTAGTTTTAACAAGGGCCTCGTTAAATAAAGAGTCGTTCGTGTTCCTTGAGGATTCTCAGACTCGTACTTTGTTAGCCAACGTTTCATCAAACTTTAAAGGACTGTAATCAAAGGCTCCTCCAGGATTTGAACCCTGGACCTTTCACTCCCAAAGCAGGAATTATAACCCTACGACAAACAAGCCGAGATTTTAAGACCACCAACAGTCAACAACACGTTCCTTTGACCGTCATCGTTCCCAAATGTTACCCAATTAGTTGCCTAAACTTGATCAGAAGAGGCTCAGATCCAACAACCATTCCAATGGACATTTCTTCACTCGTAAAGCAAACGCACAAACGTATTTTATTAGATGTCTAAGTGTCTAAAAGTAAGGGATTAAAACAAGGGAGTTCCTGCAATTAATAGAGAAAGAAGAGATTAACATACATTTGTTATAAACAAAGTAGTTGAATAAGTAGTTAAAATAAACCATATTGAAGGCAAACAGTCGGGTAAATTACATTTAAAAAACACAGATTGTGCCTTTAGTTTCCGCTCTTTTGTTTGATTGGTCATTGTAGGTATCAGACAGTGGTAATTGGTCGTGGGTC